>NW_010972672.1:379341-416124 GCF_000737465.1 Haliaeetus leucocephalus
GGCAGCTTTCCATCCCGCACCGCCCAGGTGGGTTTGGGGAGAGCGGGACCCTGCCACGGGCACCTCGGCACCGCGCCCCGGCATCGCACCGTCAGGGAGTGGGGTGACCGGAGGAGACCCAGGAGGGACCCCAAACCGGTCGGGGGGGGTTCATTCCCCCCGCCGCCCCCCCAGCTTCGAGCGGCTCCGTTCTCATTTTTCCGCCCGCCGCTTTGGCTGCGATGACAAAGAAGGCCATTTATAGCCACTCGCTGCTGCCTGGAATGGGCAAACCCAAACCCTCCCATCCTTTCCCAACACTTTCTCAGCCTGTCCTTCTTTATCGGAAAAAAAAAAAAAAAAAAGAAGTCCTTCCTCCTCCAATCCTCGGCTCGCACCCAGGGATGCAATCCGGGATGCTCAGGCAGGGCTAATCCGGAGGGACAGGTGCTAGCACTCGCCCTATGCTTCGGCTTTGTGGTTAATTGCTCCCAGCTTTACCCTTGCAGACCTCGTTGGGCTGCTTGGGTGGCATAAAACTGCACAAAATATTTGCCGGGTGAAACTTGAGCTGTAACGTTTCTGGTCGGACTGAACTTGCCTAGCGGTTTTTGTCCTAAAAAAAATAAGAAAGAAATGAGCGTTACTACTTATTTAGGCAAGAAATTACTTTCCTGAGTGGGTCAGAGCAGTTCTGGAGACCGGTGAAGCCTCTCAGCTGGCAAACCCAAAGTTTCCGACCATAGCAGCAGCATGATCCTGCAAATTTTTGGGCCTTATGGTAAAATCGGGATAATGCTAACAGGAGAAGCAGGAAATGAGGCTGCTTGTGCATCGCCTCAAAGGAGGGGTTATGGGGAGGCTGCGCCGCTTGTTTTCTTTTCTCTGCTGCAGGGTCGTGCTTAATGGAAAAGCCACAAGTTACAGAAGTCTAACTGCAAGTGGCTGCCCCGTGTCTCTGCAATTATCCTGGTGTTAAGAAGGGCCGAGTCCTTCCTCTTTCGGGGCCGGCAGCCCCGGGCAGGGGGGTAGATGGTGTGGGATCACCGGCCCTGCGGATTGCTGGCTGTGAAAACTGCGGATCGGGGTCCCTCTGGGTGTCGGGATGCAGCGGTGCGAGGGCGAGATGAGGTTTTCCTCCATGGCTTCATCCAGGGAGGGTGAACAGAGCAATGCCTGTGTGCTGCTGCTTTCCCTGAGTGTGTTTTCGGGTGCTGAACCCGGTGGGTGCCTATTCCTGCTCTCCCTTACCTCCTCCCTATGTGGCCTGCATCCCAGCCTGCCCCTCAGGGTGCTCTGAGGGGGGGCCATAGGGTTTGCTGTAGCAGTGAGGAGATGCACAGCCCTGCTCCAGCTCGCAGCAGGGAAACCCTGCAGCGCGGCTGGACGGCTGTGAGCTGGGGGGGTGATCGGCACACGGCTTTGGGGGAGAAGAGGGTCTGCGGGAGGTGGGGAAAGAGATGGGGATGGCATGGGGGGATTGTGACTTGGGAGGTGCCAGGCAAGGACAGCGCTCCAGAGTGTTTTCCACTGGTCCGGCGATGCGGTTTGGATTTGCCCCATGCCATGGGGAGCACGGGGATCTTCTTTGGCTAGGGTGTGGCGAGGTGGGTGCTTCCCCAGGGCAAGCTGGACCTCGCCTGGGCTGGATCCTGCCCCCTCCACTGTCTGGCACCAGACTCCAGGGAGATGCTGCTCCTTGCATTGGGATTTTCCCATCGGTGCCTAAAGCCTGGCTGAACGTGTGGCAAAGCTGGAGTTTGGGTCCCGCTGAGCCTTTTTGTAAGCGTGGTGATGGAGAGAGGTTGGGTGGAGGCTGGGGAAGGGATTCAGTCACACACAGGTGGACCCTAGACCTGCTGCTGCGACCCAGCAGAGCGCCAGAGTGGGAGAGCCAGGGAGCTGTTTTAGTTGGAAAAAATATTGATGGAGTAAAAAAAAAAGAGGAATAAAAAAACATATCTGAGAAAAAAAAATTCAAGAAAAAGCTTGGTGCAAGAGTTTGAGGGGAGAGGGAAGGGTTTGGGGCTGAGTCGTGGAGAGAGCTGAAAGGCAGAGCTGTGCCGGGGGAGGGCTCTGGGGCAGCCCCCCTCTACCCGGTGATGTTTTCCCCTGTCACCTCGCTTGTGTTGAAGCTCCTTTGAGCCGTGCTGGGGGGAGAAGCTTGCTTCTCATGGCCACGGGGGTCCTGTCACGGTGGGGATGGGGTTTGCTCTTCTCCATGTCCCAGCTTTTGCAGGAGACATCCCCCAAGCCAGTGGCAGAGCACAGTCATTGGTGTGCACTGTGTTCCTGATGGAAAGCAGCCAGTACCCGATATTCCCAGGGGCTTAGCGGGTGTCCCTGGGCTGGGATGAGCAAGTGGGAGGGGGGGTTACCGTGCCCTCCTGGCTCACGTGTGTCCTTTCTCCTACCTGATCAGTGGGGCCGTGGGATCTCCAGGGAGCTCTGGTGTGTCCTGGTCCCAGATCCCTTAGGGATGAGGGGGACACCTGTCCGTGGAGGGGGAGAGGTAGCTGCGGAGGATGCAGGGCTCTTCAGCATCACTGCAAGAGTCTGTGCACCAAAAGGTGTCTGAGATTCAGAGATGACTTTTTTTTTTTTTTTTTTTTTTGGCCACTGTGAGCCGGAACCTGTCTGAGTGCTGCCCGGCTTGTGTCAGCTGGCAGAGGATGTATGGAAAAAAAGGGTTTATTACTCATTAAATGAAGTATCACCCGGCAGAGGTACTTTCTGGAGGCTGAAGGTGCAGGGCACGAGGCTTTCGGCAGCTTGGAAGGGTGTAAGGTGGGGAGGCCCAGGCCAAGTGGTGGCAGTGGGGTCTGCACATGTTGGGGAGCACAGAAGGCGTGGGGGGATTATTTGGGGGGTACCCATGTCCCCTCGGCCCAGCTGGTGATCACAGATGGAGCTGGAGCATCCAGAGACTTGGCTGGGAACTGTGCTGGTGCTATGTCCCTGGTAAAATAACCCCCCTTTTCTTATCTTCTACAAGTAGATAATTACCCTTCTCTGCGTAATTGAACACACAGATTCCTCATCTGAAATAATGAGGCCATTACGGTGTTCTCCCGGCTGGAAACCGCTCGGAGGCAATGGGGTGGAAATGCTGGCGTGCCAGGTGGAAAGGAAAAAAAGAAGAAAGAAAAGGAAGAAGGGAAAAAAAAGTCAGTAAAAATCTAAAATGGCTCTTAGCACGGGCATGGGGCTGGTCCTGCTCCCCTGGCAGCCATCTCGCTGGGGCAGTGATTTAGCGCACGGGGCTATTGCCCGTGCTGAACAAGCGGTGGTGCTGGGAGCCAGGTTTTGGGAGAGTTCTGTGACTGGGGGAGCGCAGGATGCGTGCTGGAGGATGCTAAAGCCAACTCGCTGCTAAAGCGGGGCCGTCGGGAGGAAAACCCAGCCGGGCTTCTTGGTACCGGCAGGACGTGGCACTGCCTGGGTCTGGCTGCGTGCGTCCTCGTGAACTTTGTCTGGAAGAAGAGCTGCTGATGTGTGGGAGCAGGAGACACCCCTCTGCCGTGGTCCAGAGGGCTCCCCAAAATACTGTGAGCCAGAGGCAGTGATGGGTTGGATGCTCTTTGTTTGGCTCAGCCCGTCACTGCCTGCAGAGCCTTGTACTTGCCTGTCCCTCCCTGGGGACCCGTCCTTCGGGGTCTTGCACGCAGGGAGAGCAGGAGGGAGAAGGTTTGGGATGATGTGCAGCAGCATTTCCCCTGAACTGCAGGGGATAACGCATCTCTTTTGGACGGAGCAGTTATGGTCGGCACTTTGATTTTAATTGGGATGCTGAAACGCTGCGAACCGCTGTGGGTTTCATTCCTTTTGTCAGGGATGCCAGGAGCAGGTAGGGAAGAGAATGAGAAAGAGCCCTTTGAAGACGAAGGGCAGCAGGGTTTGCGAGGAGGCTGGGTGCTGCTTTTTTTTCTCTTGGCATCACCCTGCTCTCCTATCCCTGCTAGAAGAGACTACTTTCCTTGGTTGGACACCCCCTTGGTGCGGGGCCCCGGTGCCGGGGAAGGCTGGTCCCATCCCCTGCTGCTGACAAGGGAGGTTTGGAGCAGGGGAACAGGCTGGTTTTGGTGTCATTGGGACTGTTTCTCCAGCCAGGAAGCCCCGCAGCCCTCGTCTTCCTCTCCGGGCTGTGGCCTGGTTTGCCCTGGGCTCCTTGCCCTGCTCCTCTCAGGTGCCCCGCTCCTCTGAATCGGCTCTTTGTCACCGCGCCGGACCTGCCAAGAGCGAGCCGGATGGAAAAGGAGGCGGATGGACGGACAGACAAGCGAGCCCTGTCCTTTGGCTGGGGGGGCCTGTGGGCATCTCGGGGCTTTTTGGCAGGTGATGGGGGAGAAGTATGGGAAAAATATGGTACTTTGGGTTAGTCAAAGGCAAAAATTTGGCTATTCAAGGGCACAACTGGCTTTGGACCACGCTGCAGCAGCACCTTTCCCCAGCCTGGCTGTGACCTGGTCCCCTTGGCATCTGGGGGGGTCCCCAAAAAAGCCCCTTGAAGCCAGGGGAGGTGGGGAATTGCAGGGCTTGATAGTGGAGCAAAAACAAATGGGTTACACTGGGGTAATTTATCCTTAACTCTGCCCTCCTGCTGCTGGTTGCTGCAGCTCCCTTTGCTGCCTGTTTGGGGGGGCTGAGGGCTGGCTGTGATGCATCTCAGCGGTGGGACGGGGCAGGGTGCCTGGGCCTGATCCTGTCTCTGCTCCGGCCATCTGTCCCCAGGGTTGCGGCAGGCTGGAGTGTGGGGACTCTGAGCTGTGCTTGGCCGCGGAGAGCTCGGTGCCAGAGCCGGTCCTCTTGCCTGCAGCTGTGACCAGTAAGGCAGGGTGTGGGGGGAGCCTGGATCTGACCCCGTACCCAGGGAAAAGGGCTTGGCCCTGGGTCCTGCTTCCTCTGCCTGAAATATTCATGTGCGGGATGGGTGAGGGTAGGAGCAGATCCCTGGGGATTCACCCTGCGAGCCCCAGGATTTCCAGCACTGAGCGTGCGATGGCAGGAGCAGGGATGCGGCTTTATTTCTAGGGATGCTTTGCCCTCCTGGGAGCTGCACGGTCCCTCCCCAGGGAAAGGATGTCATGGGTGCGTTTGTCTCTCCGGTCTCTGCGGAAACCCCAGACCCCGGGCAGAGGGGATGGTTTTGGCATGTGTGTGTCTGTGCGGGGATGGGTCAGCGGGTCCCGCTGGACCTCGGTGATGGCAGAAGGAGAAGAGAGCAAAGCGCTCTGTCCCTTCACTGCTCCTCAGCCATGGAGGCTCTTCCAAGACCTGGCAGCTTAAGTCCTTTTAAAAACATGAAGAGAGACATAAAACAACCTGATTATAAATATTATTCTCTGTCCCCTTTAATGTGGGCATTTGCTGTCAATTAATTTCCTGTGCTGTTTTCCTCCTCTCGGGGTTTCTTTTGAAGTCTGCTTTAACTGCAGAGCTGTTGATGCTCTGCAGCGAGCCAGGGTCACCAGTTGCCTCCTCTGTGTCTGGGAAAAGGCGGATCCACATGGAAGGGGCCTCTGGAAAGCCCAGCTGGCCAAGCGGTGGGGCGGCAGGTCCCTCTGCTCCATGGCATTTCTCTTCCGCCCTCGCTGTGCTGCGACGGAGTCGAGCAGCTCTCCGAGCATCCCAGAGAGGGCATCGGAGGACCCGTAGCTCTGCTCATCCAGCACCACATCCTGGGGGATTTGGCGCCGGGGGGACTTTTGCTCGCTGCCCGCATCCACCGGGCTCGGAGGGATGCGGGGAGGCGAGCGCAGCCCCGGCCGGACGCCAGCTGTGTGGCCGCGGTCACAGCCCTCTCTGTGCTGCTGGCTTTGGCATCAAAGAGACGATTGAGGGAGCGTGGCGGAGGGGGGGAGAGGAGCAGGTGGGTCCTGACGTGCCGGGACCGGCCGTGGCAGCACGAGCCCTGTCCCGCAGCTGGCTGGCTCGATGCCTTCCGAGCCCGTGACGGCGCCGGGCATGGTACCGCTCCAGCAGCGGGCGCTTGGGCGGCTGTGGCTGTGCTGGGAGGTGCTGCGGAGTTACCCGAAAGGGCGTTTCGGTGGGTGACACGCTTCTCGGCTGCTGCCGTCGCATTCGGCTTCCCCTGGCCTGGAGGTGACGGCTGCGAGGGCCGGGGCAGGGATATTGGCTTTTTATTAGGAAAACGCTCCGCTCCGAAGGTGTAGCCGTTATATGTCTGGAGACACTCAGGGAGGGCAAAACACTTTCCACACCCCACGGTACGGGCTTTTCCCAAGCACCAGGAACTTTTTGCGTTGGTGTTTGGAGAGCTTTATGCTTCCCAGCACCGCCATGCGTCTGCCCTCCATCCCTTCCCCGCTCTGTGCCGTGGCCAGGCCTCTCCCTCTCCGGAGCCGCTCTTTGGGAGGGGATGAGCAGCAGCCCCGAGGTATCGGTGGCTGGTTGCCTTGGCAATGGCAGGACCGAGGGATGTCGGCTGGGTGAGGAGACGGGTGGGAGCCAGCTGCTGACCGGCGGGGACTGCACGAGTGTGATGCACAGGAGGATTTCGGGGGGGGAGGCGAAGTAGGAGAGGATGGTGTCTGCAAAGGGGTAGAGCTCAGCCGAATTTGCTGCCAAATTAAGATAAGGGAAAGGTTAAAAGCACCTGGCGCTGGTGGAGATAAACCAGACACTGGCTGAAACAGGTTGGAAAGCTGGCAGGTGAAATGGTGAACCCCACGGGCTGTCTGCAGGGCAGCGTGGAGGTTGGAGACTGAAATATTTTTAGGGTGAAATGAATTCTGCCCAATTCCTGGCACATCGTGGGCTAAAAGTGACCACCTCTGGAGGCTGTGTCCTGGGAAGCGAAACCTTTGTGCTGAGAGCTGTGAGTGAGCATCATCCCTGTTCAAATGGGCAGGGTGGAGGGATGGGTGCATGGTCTGGCCGGAGCTGCCCTGGCTCACTTTGGAACTGGTGGAAAATGAAATGTTGCTGGAGCAGATGGGGACTGGAGGCCAACGGATGCACAGTCAGGTGTGGGCTGGGGGAAGATGGGGGAGATCTGGGTGCTGTCAATGCACAGGAGGGATTTGGGACCCTGAGTTGAGTGTGGAAGTGTCAGGGCTGCCACTCCTGGTGGATGTTTGTCAGCTGGAGTGGTCTCATGGCAGCTCCATCGCCAGCCCTGAGCGATTCAGTATCGATTTGCATTGCTCCAGCTGAGAGGGATATCACAGAGTGGGTAAACAGCATGAAACGAATGGGTTTGGGAGAGGCAGGAAAAAATCCCCTTGCTCCTCTAGTTCCCTTGGCGAGGCATCTGTTCCTTGAGGTGGTGACCCAGGGACCAACCCAAAACCCTTTTCTCAGCCAGCAGCAGGTAAAATCGGTGTCTAAGCAGGCAAGAGTGACCAAAGGAGGCAGGGAAGGGCTGTCCGGAGGACTGATCCTGCAACCCTGCCTGCATCCCCATGATGGTCACAAGCCCCGTTCGCCTCAGCCCCATCAATGTCATCTGCTGTCACTTGGCTGTCACCCAGCTTGTGTGAGCACCCACCGCCTGGGTTTCCCCCCAGGTGCCGTGGAGCAAATGCATTACTGCGGGCAGCGCAGGGGGCAGCACAGTATTTTTTTCCCGGTGGGCAGTGCTGCGTTTTTGTGGTGTTGGAAGGGGATTTGCAATATTGACTCCTTGCTGGCTAATTATAATTGCTTAACAGCTCGTTAGGAGGATCAGTGGAGGGATGCTTGTGCTTCTTTTCTCTGGCGGCTGACTCGGAGGCTGTGTCTGCGCTGGAGAGCACCGGGCTGTTGGTAATTAAACCGGTGGGTTTAATAAAAACGCCGACACTGCCACCTTTGCTGCAGCTGTGTCTGGGTTTATATGTCACCTCGCTTCACATTGCTGCTCCTTTCACTCCATCTCCAAGCTCTGTCATGGCAGGGCGCCCCTGTTCAGCCCTTGGGGGTCAAGCCCCGAGGGATGGACTCGGTTTTCTGCCCCATGGCAGCATCCTGGAAGGATGTGCTGGGGCATGGAGTGGTCCTGCGTGGCCAGAGGGATGCCACTGTTCGCATTGCAGGGGAAAACAGGAGTGTTAGCAGCGCTCAGAGGTCTGAGGATGGGCACCAGAGCCCTGGGAAGGGCACTTCTCCTTTCTGCTGGCTCCTGCAGAGGTGGGCACCTCCTGGGCATCGCTCTGCTGCTGGTCTTGACATGGTTTGGGACTAATTTGTTACTGGCCACCAAGCTCGTCTCCCCCATGAAGTCGGGGAGAGATCAGCCTGAATTCCCCAGGGGTGTAAACCCAGTTTAACCCCGTTGCTTTTGCAGCTGTGCATCTGGTGTCTCTTCTTGCTGGTAAGGACTTGTTGGGCAGAGCCCCACTCCCCCGAGCTGCCCTGTTCCTTGTCCTGGGAAGGTGTTGGAGTTGGGCTGTCTCCTCCTTTTCTATTCTCTGAACCCACGGCAGATGCTTGGGATGGTCCTGCCTGAGCTGCTCGCCTGCTTGCCGCATCCCTGGCTCATCTTCTGGCTCGAGTTGCTGCCTTCATCCCTCTTTTGCTGGCATCCTCCCAACACGGGTACTGCTTCTTGCTGGGGCCTGGCATTCCCCTTTGGCACGATAATAGCTTCATGTGCAGCCATGAGTGAGGCCCTCTCCCCTATCTTTCCACCACCACGCTTTTCCCAAGAGCAGGACTGGCTCCCGCCCCCTTTCTTTGCAGGCTCATTGGTTTGGTAGGGTTTGAGTTCTCTTTTTCCATGGGGAGAGAGGGGATGGATGTGATGGTCTGGATGGGCAAGGGTTTCTTTATAGAAGCCTTGCAGTGTTTCACAGCTGTGCAGATGGACTCAGTAGCTGGGCTGGATGCTGGAGAAGCTTTGTCCCTCTCCAGTCCCTCTGGATTTGGAGAGCTCAAAAGGATCGTGCAGAATTTCGGACATCAGGAGCAGCCAGGACATGTGCAGATCTCCCTTGGGTGGTGGACCTCAAAAGATGTCAGCTCAGACGTGGGGTACTCAGCATGCCTGAAACCTGGTCCTTAGCATCCTGACCTTCATGGTGTTGTCCTGGTATTTCCAGCATGTTCCTGAGCAGCGCTTCCTTGTGGCAGGGAGGTGCAGGACATACATCCCATCCCAGCCCCTCCCTGGCCTTTCCTCTTGTATTTGTATCCTCTGAGGAAGGCGAGGTAGCGGCATGTGCCTGTGAAGGTCCTTCGGCAATCTCCTGTGTTGGTCCCAAGGTCTCCTGCAGCAGCTGGCAGTGGGAATTAAGGGAAATAACCGAGGGCCTCATGTTTTCCAGCCTCCAAAGGCTTTGCCTGATTTTAGATCACTGGAGCTGGCTGCTCTGGCAGGCTCCTTCCCCAAACCAAAAAGGGGGAGCAGCCCCGAGTTGCTGGGAAGTGCAACATGGGATGAAGTTATCCCTTGGGGTGGGCAGCCTGGCACCAGTGCTCATCCCACATCTCACCCCCGTCACCCATCCCTCGGCTTTGGGATGTGCTGGGGAGCAGCATTGGGATGCTGAGGAGAGCAGCAAATCCCAGGTTTGTGTTTCTGTGAGCAGTAAGACCCACCTCCAGCTCTGGTTTAGACCACAGGGCTTGGCATCAGTGGGGATGTCCACGCTCTGGCTCTGGTTGAGTTTCTCCTTGCCTTTCCCCATCTTCTGTGCATGGATGGTGGTGCTGCTTCTCAGCTCATCTTTTTACTGGGAGGTAGGGATCCAGGTTAAGATGCAGCTCTGAACACACCTAGATGGTTTTGGCAGCCCGTTGCAGCCCAGTCCACCGGCATTTCAGGGATGGATGGTGGCGAGGCTGCTTGCAGCTGGGCTGGAGGCAGCTCTGGCTTGCTTTGGCATCTTCCATCCAGCGCGGATTTTGGTGCAGGAATGGGAAGATAGGAAAGCAGATGGTCACCCCAGGGGGGATTTCTTGGAGCACCGAGCTAAATCCATCCATCTCCTTTTCCATTGCTCTGGTCACAGTTTGTTTGTTGGGGTAGCTGGTAGGGAACTGTAGGCTCCTGCGGCGCTGAGGCTTCCTCACAGGCACGGGAATCTTCTCCCGTGGCCGGGCTGCCCTTGCCAGCCATGTCCTCTGGGGTATGGTGCCATGCCCCACTGAGGGGAGGCTGGCCAAGGTGTCAGATCCTCGCAGGCAACATGGGACCTGGGAAACCAAACCATGGCTCCTGGGAGGCCCCACAGGGCACTTCCAAATTGCAGCTTAAATGCCTTTTTTTTTTTTAGCACAAGATTTTGGGGGTTTGAGCTCAGACACAATTTTCTGCTTGAATGTCACCATTTTTCTAGTCCACTCTGGTCCCAGCCAGCTCACCTGCATCTTTTTCTGGGCTTTCCAGGGGCTGGGAGCTTTGCAGGCAGCCGGGCTTGGGCAGGGAGGTGCAGGGCAGGCAGGGGATGGGCAGCCCTGCAGAGGGCTGTATTTCAGTGGGACATGGCTCCTGGCAACGGATGAATTGCTCCTCATGTCTGCTCTGGAGCATCAGCTTGGTGGGAAAGGGATTGGGACCGTGCCCTGAATCCCACCCAGCTGATGTGCTTGGGAACTTGGGACTGGGGTGTGTCATTTCTCCTCTCACTGGCTGAGCCCAAGTGCTTGGCGCCCTTCAGGCTCTGTTTTGGGGGGAAAAAAGAGAGAATAAGGGTCCCAAGGGTCTGCAGCTGCCACTGGTGCTGCTGCAGGAGACCTCTCCCAAAGGAAGAAGTCTCACCCCTGAAGCCCCAAGGGCTCAGCATTGCTCACCAGGGCACACAGCCTGGACCAAAGCAGGGTCAGACTCTGACTGCGCACCCGTGTGGGATGGGAGGATGCTCCGAGGTCCTGGGTGGTGCTGTGTCCTGGTTTCAGCTGGGATAGAGTTAACTGTCTTCCTAGTAGCTGGTACAGTGCTATGTTTTGAGTTCAGTATGTGAAGAATGTTGATAACACTGATGTTTTCAGTTGTTGCTCAGTAGTGTTTAGACTATAGTCAAGGATTTTTCAGCTTCTCATGCCCAGCCAGGCACCTGACCCAAACTGGCCAACAGTGTATTCCATACCATGTGACGTCCCATCTAGTTTAGGAACTGGGAGGTGGGGGACTGGCTGGGTGTCGGTCGGCGGGTGGTGAGCAATTGCCCTGTGCATCATTTGTACATTTCAATCCTTTTATTACTACTGTTGTCATTTTATTAGTGTTAACATTATCATTATTAGTTTCTTCTTTTCTGTTCTATTAAACCGTTCTTATCTCAACCCAGGAGTTTTGCTTTTCCTGATTTTTCTCCCCCATCCCACTGGATGGGGGGGAGTGAGTGAGCGGCTGCGTGGTGCTTAGTTGCTGGCTGGGGTTAAACCACGACATACTGCCTCGTCCTCCAGGGCCATGCCCACTGCCAAGCCAATGCTCTTCATCCCCGAAGAGTCCTCGGAGTCTGCTGCTCAGGGGTTTTCATCCTCATGTGGGCACCTCTGGGATGGGGAGCAGAGCCCTGGCAGTAGCTGGAGCTGGGCAGAGCATGCCAAGGCATTGCCCGACCACTGTCCCATCCCGGCACTTTCTCTCCGGTGGCTCCATCCATTCCATATGTGGCTGCCTGATGACCAGGACCAGCCTGTCCAACCCAATGTCTCCCCGTGGGACCCTTCCCGTTGAGCAGCCAGAGCTCATCAGGGCTGAGCATCCAGCTGGAGGGCAAGAGCTGGGGATTTTGGGAATCCCAGCCCTGATCCTTTTGCGGATGCTCCTATGAGCTTTCCCCTACCTGTGCCGAGGCATCTTGGCTCGCTGGGCCGTGTCTGGGTTTATCCCTGGGTGACTGGTTTGGGTATGTGCTGGGTGAGAGCAGAGCAAGCTCGCAGCAAGTGACTGTGGAGGGGAGACTCGTTAGAAGCAATTAGGAGATGCAGGAGGAAGCATAAGTGAGGGGGCATCTCTAACCACGTTGGAGGGTTTGGCAAGGGTCCAGAAAGCTGCAAGAGAAATCCCGGCTCCGAAACCCAACCGAAGAAAGGGGCTGTGTTCGGGGCGAGCTAGCTGCGTGCTGTCAGCCGAGCAGGAGGGGAGGAGAAGGGAGGTGGGGAGGCAGGAGCTGGCTGTGTGAAAGGCCCTCTGTGCTTCCCGGCGGAGGGGGGAGGCGGCAGCAGGGGGTTTATACGGCTGTGATAACGGGGAAACTCTTATCTCCCAGAGAGGCATCACCCTGGTCTCTGGGCCGTGCGATGGGGTTGGTACTTGGTCCCTCGCACCCACGGTCTCATCCTGAGGATCGCTTCTGGCCCTGGCTTGTTGTCTGGAGGCTGCTGTGACTTGGAGATGGTTCATGCGATGGCATGCGCATCTCCTGACCCCTCCTTGCGCTGCTCTGAAAGCATTAATGTAGCTCCCGTGCTTGTTGGGGGAAGAGCTCTTAATGCATCCCTGCCGAGCATCCCGCTGGGTAATGCTGTCCCCGAGTGAGCAGGTCCCTTGCTCATCCTCCAGACCTTCCCCCATCCTCTCAACCCCCTGCTACCTGCCTTTATGTGGCTCTTTCTGGTCCTTGAAAAAGAGGCAGGTTAGCAGAATTAATCAGAGCAGCGGTGATGGCTTTGCATCCCGGAGGGATGCAGGGGGAGCAGCCGGGCTGGGCACGGCAAACGAGCAGTCCCGGAGGGCGCTGGGAGGATGCGTAGGAGGAAACCAAGCTGGGGAAAACCAAAACCCTCCTTCCTCCTGGTGCTGTTTTCTCCCTCCTCTTCTTGTACCCCCTGACCCGCTCCTCTGTTGCAGGGGTGAGGTTCAGACCAAAGGGGCTTGATTTTTTGAGGGGGGAGCAAGGTGATGCTTGTTGGTACAAGGTGCTGGCTTTTCCTTCCCCTTATCAAGGGCAACATTTATTTCCCATTCCCACACAGGCTGATTAGCATTTGGGTGTTTGGCTAAGGCTGCCCTTGACTTTCCTATCCAATATTTAAATTGCAGGGGAATAAACATCAGCGCAGAAGCCTGGAAGCCTTTTTCTGGGGCTTTGCTGGTGCTTTCACTCCTCCAGGGATGCAAGCACTAGCCTCCCCACCAAGAAGAGAGAGGGTTTTGCTGAAGGCACGCAGGTTTTGAGGCTCGGTGTTACTTAAACCCCACCAGAGCAGCGGTGGCAGCGTTTAATTTAGATGCAAACCGAAGTAGGGAGCACAAGCCCTATCCTGCTCCTTTGTGGTGGCTGAGAGGAGTTGCTTGAGTTTGAGAGGGTCCCTGATGGGGCTGGAGCTGGGTGATGGGGGTGGAGGGCGAGCAGGGGCTTATGGTTTTGGCTCTTGAGAGCCTGCAAGGATGGAGCCTGCGCAGCGTTGCTGGGGGGAACGCGTTTCTTTTTTCCCCGCTTTGCTCCAATTTATATCAAATAATGTCTCTCTGATTTACCCAATGACTTGTAGCAGGGGCCCAAACTGGGATGCTGTACCCAGAGGTGAGCGGAAAGGACTGAGTGAAGTGGGGGTGACCATGTCCAGCCATCCCCTGCAGATGCAGCCTGGAATGCTGCTGGCTCGGGTTTGCTCACCTGGACCCGGGGCTTGGCAGCAGAGGCCCATATGGGGTTAGTCTGTCCCAGGGACAGGACTTGCAGAGTGGCACCCCCAGCCTGCATCGCAAACGGATGCCGAGTTGGCAAATCCCATGAGACAGGTTCATCTCCTCCAAGGCCAGGAAAGATACCCTGCATGGGTACCGTGGAGCTGGCTGCTGCATCCCATCCCTTGGCAGGTCCCTGGGGATGCACCGAGATCTTCCTCGTGTCCAGTGGGGAGGAAATAACGCTGTCCCTGGCACTCTGTGCCGGAGTAGCAGCATCTGCAGCCTCAGCACAGCGAGGATTGGCTTTATTTCCACCGCCTGTGCTGGCAGGAGCATCCCTAGGAGTGATGGGGGGTCTTGAGAGCGGAGAAGATGAAAGGAGGGTGCTGGATCTGGTCCCGCTCCTCCCTGCAATGCTCCCCATCACCCTCCTTGGGGCCACGGGAGGAACGGTGCGGGGATGAAGATGGGCGAGGGGAGGAGGGTGGCTGGAGGGAGGCAGGGAGCTGCCAGGAGAGAGTCAGAGCTGCCAGGGGCTGAAGAATGGCTGAGAGCAGAAGAAGGGGCTTTAGAGCTTAATTTCCTGTCCCTGCGGTGGGGATGGGATTTGTGCTGCCATCTCCAAGGAGACGCCAGCTGCGCGGCTGCTGGAATACTAATGGCATGGGAGGCATGCGGTGGGGGGCTCCAGGGGCACCCCAAGCCCCTCCTTGGCCAGGCTGCGGGGTCTGAAGCCACCCCAGCAGCTCCCAGCACAGGGAGGCTGTTTCACTTTGGGGGGGTAGGACCCCCCCAGGAGTTGCTGTTGGGGGGAAAGAGGGTGTGGAGGGACTGGAGAGCGTCTTGCCATACCCTTTGGAGGGTGTCGGTGACCCCCTTGCTGCAAGGCCCACAGCTGGGGGACAGGGCTGTGGGGCTGCTCGCAACGTCTGGGGCTCCCCCTTATTGTGATATGGGGGTGGCTGGTTTTTGGGGGGACCCATGGGTGTTCTTAGACACCTTCCTGTCCGAGCATTGCCTTGAGCTTCCCTTGATGTTGGTTTGAAATGTAGAGCTGAGCCGTGCACCGGCACCAGAAGCAACGGTTGAACTGCAAACTCCCCCCATCCCACCAGGTTTTGGGGTGCCTGTCTAAAAAGTTCAGAGGCAGCCACCTGCTATGTCAGAGATAGAGGATGTTTCCCCCCCCCCCAATAACTAATATGTTTTCCAAGACTGTGCCATTATTTGGGGGGAAGTCAGTTATTTTAATGCTGGGAAGTGAGGGTGGTTTAAAAGAAACCCTCCCTTCGCAGCCCAGGGCAGATGGGTGTGAGCTGCAGAGGGGAGTCTGTAGGTTGGGGATAATTAATGCAGCACACGGTAACAAAGTCATCTGCAGCAGGGCTGTTAGTGAGGTCTTTACGATGGTGCATTTAGTGTGGTGTTGGGGAGTGGGAAGATGGGTTTGGGGAGCATATGTCTGGGGGGTGCTCGAAGCCAGTGTGCTCTGGGCAGAGCTGTGGGATGCACCAGGAGAGCTGGGGACTGGAGGGACAGGGGAGCAGGGATGTGTCCCTGAGGATGGATGGGGAGTGAGATCCCACAGGAGCTTATCCCGGCTGTCTCTTACGTAAAGGGCCATGAGCTGGGCTGCGGGGGGTGTAATTAAACCTGATGCTGATGAGCTGCTGCAAGCTGCTTAGTACAAATGTAATGAGGGGAATCGCAGCCAGAGCCCCCCGCCATTGTCCCGTGCCATCATCCCCCATGTCCCTCCCCACTGGGACCAGCGGCGATGGCAGCACCTGCCCTTCCCCCTGCCAGGGCAAGGGGGTGTCCCCAAAAGAGGAGCGATGTTGGGATGGGGAGGACGTGGGAGGTGGCTGTGGTCTCACTCCTTCTTCTGCTCCCCTCACAGATGGCGAGAGGCTGGGGGAGGTGACTGATCCCGGCAGGCGGCCGGTGGCAGCCCAGGTGTCGGCACGGCGGAGGAACGCCGAGGACTCCAGCGAGAGCCATGAGGAGGAGCTGATGGTAAGCAGAGAGCTGCAGTGCGGTCGGGTGTGAAGGGACCCGTGGAGGTTGCTCATCTGAGTCCCCTATCCAACACATGGCCAGCTAGAGCAGGGTGCCCCAAGCCTTGTCCATCCGAGTAGATCAAAGGATGGAGAGGGCACAACCTCTCTGGTTCTGCTCAACAGCCCTCGTTGTGAATTAAAAAAAACCCTAATACCCCATTGAAACTTTTAGTGTTGCACCTTGTGCCTCTTGCCCTGTCGCTGTGCTTCTCTGAGGAGGGTCCAGCACCATCTTCTCTGCACCCCGCTCTTGCATAGCTGTTGATGGCAATAAAGTCCTGCTTTGCTGGGCAAAGCCACCTTCTCCTGTGTCCTCTGCTCCGTCTTGCTAACCTCCACTTGTCTGTCTTGGACTGGAGAACCCCAAACTGGACCCAGTGTACCCCAGGTGTGGTCTCCACACAGAATCCAGAGAGAGGATCTCTCCTTGCTAACAGCCCAGGAGGCACTTGGCATTGTAGCCATGAGGACACCCTGCTGTACCCTGTTCAATCTGTTGTCACCAAGAGGCTTTGGAGCAGGGCAGGCAGGTGGGATGGCAGGAGAGGGAAACCACATAGTGTCCCCTGCCCCGTCCCAACAGCAGGTCACTGCCAAACTGCTGCAGGTCCCTGTGACAGCGAGTCACCATCGGGGTGGGCATTGCTTGGGCTGTTCCCAAGCCATGGTACTTTGAGCACAGGTGAGTGTTTTGTGTCTGGAGGGAGGGGAAAGCATCGAGTCCCTGCACCCAGACCTCCTCAGTGCCCATCTCTTTATGCCTCGCCCTGCCCAGTGTCTTTTGCAGCTGCTGGACATCTACAGCATCACTGGCTCTGCAATTAAAAGGCTGGTTTGTCCCCACCTTCAGCAAATAACCCACCCCCTGTTTCCAGCTGCAGAGAGCTGGGCTGTGAATAGTCCCCTCTGTTGGGGAAGGCGGGGGAAAAGTTCACTCCAGTTTGAAAGCAAACAGCTTGGCTCGAAAGGACTCTGCAAACTGGAGCAAAAAAATGCTGCTTCAAAAAAGGAGATGGAAAACTTTCCTCCTGGTGAGCTCCCAACCACGGATCTTGCTGTCGACACTGCTGGCTCTTTATCTTTGAGGCAGGGCAGGGATGCCGGTGGCTTGTCCTCTTTACCCGTCTCACCCATGGGATGGAGACCCATCCCAGTCCCTCTCCATAGAGGGACAGAGAGTTTTCTCCAGGCGCTGGGTGTAGAGAGCCATGTGCCAGTAAGGAGAGCTGGCTTCAGGCTAGGCAGCAATTAGGCAGTGAGAAATACGGATGGGGAAGAGGCTGATTGCGCCTGGCTGGCAGGCAGGGGATGGGCGAGAAAGGACGACCCCTGCTCTGATCTTTCCCAGCTCCTCATAAATAAGGGGCAGATGGGCAAAGGAGGAAAATGACGTGCCCGGAGAAAATACAGACTGGTGCTGGGTGAGGACGGAGGGGGACAGCAGGAATTGCATCGTGGCTTCCCTGGGAGGAGGGTGAATCCTTCCAACAAGCACGGCACAATTACGCCACCTCCCTAATAACATCTTCCAAGGGCACCGCTCCCCTCCTCTGGGATGCTAATGAGTTCATTCAGGCAAAGTTTGCTAATTATTCCTTTGGCACTGTGCATCCTAACGGACTGCGCTTTGTCGATGCTGTGGTTCTTCTCGCCTGGGCTCAGAGCCGGGCTCTGCTTTCAAAGAGGTGTTGGCTCTGCTTTTTGCGGAGTGGCATGGTCCTTCCCTCCCTGGCCAAGGCCACAGGGGACAATGATGGTGAATCCTCCTGAGACGGGTGGCAGGGACATCCACGTCCCCCTCAGTCCCATCCCCAGAGAGGGCTGATGCTGCATGTGGGCATCACCAGTGTGATGATGGGCTGTGACACCAGCCAGCTCCCTGTGTGACAGGCACAGCTTCCCATCACCCCAACCAAGGGACACAGCGGCAGGTCGGCGGTCGCTTTGGAGAGGGTTGGTGGCTCTTCCTTCCGCAGATGCTAGCTGGTCCCTCATCCCTCCTCCGCCCGCACTTCCTGGGATGTGATGGCAGAGGGCAATGCCCACGGGGATGGCAAGGGCTCACTCCGGCTCTGCCTGCAGCTGCCAACGTGGTGGAAGAGGAGGATGCTCTGCATGGGCTCCAGAAGTTCCTGGCTCTTCCTTGCCACCCATCACCTTTTCAGCAAGCCGGGGGCAGGTGAATGCTCACCTAATCCCTCTAAATTACGAGACACAAGTGATCGGATTAACTTAATCCCCTTTAAAGGAAGAGGGGGAGCAGAGAAGCATCCTGCTTCCTCTGCCCATGAGCAGACATAGAGTTTGCTTCTGCTCTTTTGGAGATGGAGCCCAAAATACTCCATTTCCAGTAGCCCATCAGACTGGCCAGACATTTTGGATGAACAGAAAACTCACTGTTTTGGAGAAGTTTCTCTCAGCAGAGGAAGGGAAATGAGTTTAGTTGAAACATTTTGAAACTCTGCTCCCCAGGACACCTTGCCAATATTTTTCTGCCTCCTCCTGCCCCTGCTTTCCTTTGCTGTTAGCCTTGAAAGCTTTCGCCTTGGTTTGGCAATGCTTGACATCCAAAATGAAATGTTTAGATCTAGGGAGACCTCATGCAAATGCAGCCAGGCTGGCCCTGATCCTCCCCCATCTCTCATATCTCCCTCCTTCTTCCTTGGCAGAACGATGGGCAGGACTTGGACGGCTGGTTTTCCAGAGGCCAACGGTCCGACCGAGCCACAACGCACCCCAAACTCAACCTGACCAAGCAGGCTTTGCCCTGGAATGAGCAGGTAGGTGGGCAGGGAGCAGCGAAAGGGGTGATGGTGGAGAAGGAGGTCCACACTGACCCTTGTTGGGGACACCGCAGCCCATGTTCCCCCAGCATGCCAGGCTCCAAAGCCATCTCCAGCCATCCTCCTCCCTGCTCTCCATCACCCATCCCAGGGGCTCTGCCTGGTCCTGGGGTTAACGTGGTGCCCGTGAGGATGAGCTCCCCGGGTGTGTGCTGTGGGTGTGCGTCAGCCCCCTCATCGGTCTGTGCGGGTGTGCAAGGGGACATCTTGCCGCATGTCTTCTCTGGATGGGTCCACGCTGTGTCCATCTCCTGGTGCTGGCTGTGTGCCGGTGGGATGGATGCTGGGGGTGGGCGAAGGGTCCAAGTGCGCTTGGGACCCAAAGGAGTAGCAGCAGGAGGGTTATCTCCTGGGAGTTGGTGTTGTGACCCAGGGGCTGGCACAGGGATGGGAACTCAGCCGTTCCTCAGTGTCACTGCAGAAGAGCTGAGGCTGGGCAGGTGACATCCCTAGGGCTTGACATCCACATTTCAGCCTGCCCTAACGCTGTCCTCGGAGAGGGGGGATTTGAGAAGGACACCCCGCTCATCTCCCTCTCTTGTCCTGCAGTACAAAGGGAAGGCAAACTTGCATGTCTTTGAAGACTGGTGCGGAGGGGCTGTGAGGCACCTGAGGAAGAACCTCCATTTTCCGCTCTTTCCCCACGTGAGTCCCAGGGCTGATGGTGGTGGGTTGGAGGGAGGGTCCGCTTGTCCTTCTCCTCGTGCTGCTGGATCTCCACTGGGTGTGGGCTTGGTCCTCAAGACCTTTGCTTGCAGGCTTTTTGGTTTGGTTTGGGGCAGGTAATTCTCAACAGAGCAGGGATGGAAGAAGAGGTGGGTGGTGATGGGACATCCACATTGCCTCTGGTGCCAGGGGCACAGGACCCTGGGATAACAAGGAGGAGGTGGGCTGGGTGATGTTGGTGCAAGGCGTGAGCCTGGGCATGAACTGTTCATGCTTTCACATCTCTGTCTCTCCTCCACAGACCCGCACCACAGTGAAGAAGCTGGCTGTGTCGCCCAAGTGGAAGAACTACGGGCTGAGGATTTTTGGCTACATCCACCCCTTCAAGGATGGTGAGTGATGGAGCTTGGCCACTTCTCCCCCTGCAGCAATGTGGAGAAGCTGCCACCTTCCCCCTTCTTGGGCCACACGAGGACAGAAAAGCTCTTAAAGACAGTCTCTGAATCACTGGCTCCCAGGCAGGAGGGTCTTTCTGGAGCAAAGACTCTATTCCCTGGTTGCTTCAATTGGAGACAAGGCCCACGACCCATCCAGGACAGAGCCATGACGTGGGGTCTGGGGTGGCCCCATCACCTCTGTCCATCCATCCCTGTTTCCCCATCTCACAATGAGGCACTGGGACTAAGCCCATGCCACCAGAGCTGCTGTATCCCTCTGTGGTGACCTTCTCCTTTGCTCTCTGCAGGGGATTTCCAGTTTTCTGTGGCTTCAGATGACAATTCGGAGTTCTGGCTCAGCTCCGACGAGAGTCCGTCCAACTCCCGGCTGGCTGCATTTGTGGGCAAGGTATGCGCCATCGTCCTTGACCCTCTGCCTTTCCCTGCACCAGGGATGCTGGAGCTCCCACTGAGAGCGTCTCCTCCCTTGGGGTGCCTGGCTCCTTGCTCCCAGCATGCTGATAACCATTCCGAGTGCCTTCTGGGGATCTGTAGTGTTCAATTAACGATGTTTCAAATCCATGGGCGCTCTTTAGCCACCGCATATTCTCCCTTCTACAGGTCCCTCTGCTGCAGCACCTCTTAAAAAGGGAGGGTGCAGGGTCCATGTGTGACTTTGCCAGAAGCAGCTCTCCTGCTTCTTTGCCCCCTTGGGAAATGCCAGGCTATTTCAGCCTGGTCCCCATCTCTGCCCCTGGGTCCCATCCTAGTTGTAGCTACCAAAGACCAGCTTATGTTCCAGAGTAGGAGATTTAATATTTGCTCCTGGATTTTCTTGGCATTAACTCCTATAACCGGAAACCCCATGGTCCGTCATTGCACCCATGCCTGTTTGGGATCTTGGTGGTGTTAGCTGGTGACAAGTTCTTGTGGCAGGAGTGCCAGCAGCTGGGGACAAATGGCCCCTGGGATAGAGCCTCTGGGATATCCTCCTGCCTGAAGAGCCTTTCTGCAGCATGGCATAGTGCCTGATGGAGGTGGAGGAGAGATTCTCGCAGCCTGGTGGGGTTTGGGCCTTTTGCCTGCTTGGCCCATAGTGTCCCCGGTACTCTCACATGCTTCTTCTTCCTTCCCCCAGCTGGGCACCGAGTGGACAGCACCGGGAGAGTTCACCAAATTCAGCTCACAAGTCTCCAAGCCTCTGCGGTAAGTGTGTGCTTGCTCCCGCTGCCCATCCCAGGTGGATGGAGTCGGGGAGACGGAGCTGCTGGCTCCATGCTGACTCAGTTCCTCCTCCCTGGGAGGAGACCCCAGCCATGGTCTCTTCCCAAAAGGCACGTGGGGTCTGGGCTGGGCAGGACTTCAACCAACCATGCCTCCAGGTCCACAGCTTGAAGGTGTTGGGGGCCGCAGCCACCTCTGCAGATGATGAAGTGGGCACAGGGGATCCCCCCGATCTCATGAAGCTTCTCAGCAGTGGGATGGGGGAGCAGATACCCACATCATGCTGCCAGTCTCCTTGCCCCAGGAAGGTTTAGCCACACGTGAGCAAGACAGAGAGGGTTTCCCGAGATGGCTGCTCTAGCAGGGGAGCTCCCATTGCCCTGGCAGCGGTAGCAGTTGGCTCAGCAATGATTTCTAACTGGCTTCTTCCTCTCTTGCGCAGCCTCATGTCCTCCAGACGCTACTACTTCGAGCTGCTCCACAAACAAGACGACCGAGGTTCAGACCACGTGGAAGTTGGCGTGAGTAAATGCCCCCACCCGGTGCTCCTTTCAAGGCTTGTCCTGTCAAGAGCTGGCACCAGGACTTTTCCTGATGTGTGTTAAAACTCTTTCTCCTGGAGCAAAGCCACGATTTCCCCTCTCCCAGGGCTGCCAGTGGCTCAGCCCACAGAGGGGACAAGTCAGCGTTGCTCCGATGGAGCTGGGGCTCATGTCCCTGTGCCCCTGGGCTATTGCTGTGCAGGGCACCTGGCACAGGCTGCTTTTCTCTGTGCTCATCCAATCCTTTCGTGCCATGGCCTTTTGGGACCTGAAGACACTGCTGTCCCTCCATTGTGCTCCTGCCTTGCCAATGTGCTCCCACAATGGATGCTAACAGAGCAGCCCTTCCTCCGCTCCAGGCTCCAGTGGTGGTGGGACATCCAGCTCCACGTGGCCAGTCCCATCCCTTCTTCTTTCTCCTTGGTCTTCTGCAGAAGGGCTGGCAGAGGGGGAAAGGTCCCCTGCGGGCTTCTTCTCTGAGGACCCCGTTGCCACAGGCAAGGAGAGCCCAGACCATGTAAGATCAGAGCAGGCAGGTCCCAGGACACCATCTGCAAGTGGCAGACCACCTTGCTGGCTTGCATCCCAGCGTCAGTGGTGGGAGAAATGGCCGGGGTGATGGAGTGGGTCCCTTGTTTCTTTTCACCCTTAGAGATACCGTGAGTTTCAAATCTGAACTTGTCTGCCTTGGCTGCACAACCCTGGCAAAGCCTGGAGCGTGTGTGTCAGGAGCTGGGGCTGTCTTTGGGAGGGGAAGATGTTGGCTCGTTAGCAAAGGTTTCCTTTCTCCCAAGCAGTCATTAATCACTGGAGTCAAACTTGTGCCAGCAAAGCATCAGGGAGGCTGACAACACCCCTTCCTCGCTGGTGCTCTCCTCCCCATCGCTCAACCTCACCCTCCCAGGGCTCCATCTCCCTCCATCCTGATAAGATCTGCATTTCTGCTGTGAAAAACAAATAGATGGGGGAGACATTTTTTTGCTGGAGGGAGGGAAGCCTTTCAGATGTTCAGAAAGGAACAACGACAACAAAAAAGCAGGACCCTAATGCGTCTCTCCCTGCGGGCATTTGAGGGCTTGTCCTGACAAAGGCTCAAGACATGCTTTTAAAATGCATGTAGTTAGATAAGCGCAGGCAGCTATGAAGACCCTCTTAAGTCAATGCAAACTTGTCTGCTGTTAATGTGCATTCGCGCAGCACCCGAGTGAGGCACAGGAAGGAGGGGAGGTGGTGTAGGGCTCGGTGCGTGTTGGCTTTGGCTCAGGTCCTTGATGGGTGCCGTGGCCTCCCTGCTCTGTTCCCTGAGGTTGAAGGGGGGTGTGCGGAGAAGCTGCCCTGTGCCCCAGCATCATCCCTCCCCTGCGAGGCAGGACGTGTGACTGTGCTGCCTCCCATGATGTTATTGATGCTGCTGCTGATGCAGGGCTGGATCTGGCCTGCCTGTCCCAAAAGGACAATGGGTGGTCGTGTGGCAGTCCTGAGCGGAAAGCAGCATGAGCCCGTGTCCCACCTCCAGGAGCCTTCCCTTCTCTGACCACACAAGGGAAGCCTACTAATCGCAAATCACCCAGGATAAAGGCAGGAGATGGGTCTGGGTCTGTGCTGGGGCAGGATCAGTCCTCTCCCTTGTTTCCCTCCTGCAGGGTTGGGGCTGGGACCAGTGCAGGCAAGTTTGTGGGAGCTGAGGACAGGGGAGAACCCATCCTAGGGTGCCTGGGGTTGGGCAGCTGCATCCTGAACCCCTGCCACCCTCTCGCTCATTCTCCATCTCCTTTCATTTTTTCCTAGTGGCGAGTTTTCCTGCCCAGCTTGAAGTTTGAAGTGATTGACTCCTCCTACATCTCCCTGTACACAGGTAAGGCCCACATGTGTCCGCCTGCAGCCATGGCAAGCAAGCTCTTGAGGGGGCTGTATGTGTTGGTGCAGCCGGGGAGAGATGGCACCAGAGCCTGGGAAGGAAACCAGATCCTGGGGGAAGACTTCAGCCTCTCAGCCCCCCCAGAGCTTCTGCTGGGTGTAAGGAAGGGGGCAAGGGGCTGCGGCAGGTAGTGCTGATGCTGGGAGTGTGCTGTGACCCTCCTAAAAACAGGTTGGAGAGGTGACACGCCACAGAAACACAGCTCTCCTGGTGCTCCAGCCTCATCCCTGCTAATGAGACCATGGAGGGCTGGCTCCTTGGCCTGGCCCTGAGTTATGAGGAGCTGTCGTGTAACCAGGGATGGATGGCGCAAGGTTTAATTAAATCTATAGATCTTCTGCTTCCTGCCCCTTCCCTGGCAGCAAGAAAGGACTTGATAGATGGGTCCTGCCCCAGTGCTCAATACGCTGGAGGACCGGTCATCAAACATGCCCTGGAAGGTGTCGATAAGGCAGGAGGGGACAGGCAACAGGCAGGGATTAGTGGGGAGAGGAGGGATGGAGGGGTATTGCTGGTATTGATGCAGGTGCCCATGAGACGGATGGCGTGCAGATAAATTCTCCCTCCCCAACCGCTGTCCTTCAGTGCTCCCTCAGCCCCCAGCAGCATCCCAGGGCGAAGCCACATCACTCGTGGGGAGCCTGTCCCCATGGCGTGGGGGACACCAGCAGCGTGGAGAGCGTCCTCCTTCCTTCCCTTTCTCCAGGCTTTTCCAGGGGTTGCAGCCCAACCTCAGCCAGCTGCACAGAGGTGTTTGGGGAGCCTTTCCCTGCTGCAAGCAGAAGAATTTGGGGCTCAGGAAGGGGGTTCCTGCTTGCTTCAGGACCCATCTGTTTCCCTGCAGCTCTGCAGCAGGGAGAGCTGCCTGGAAAGGGAGCACCCTCGGGTGCTCGGGGCAGGCAGCTCTGAGCATGGCCAAGGTGACCGGAGCAAGGTGACCTCCCTTGGGGAGGTCTGGGGGCTGGTTGATAGCCAAGGACAACATGCCACCCTCATCCCTATTCAAGGAGGCAAAACCAGCTCATGTTACATTTACCTGCACCTCTACGGGGAAGAACATTCACGGTTTAATTCCTGTGTCCTTGGGAATTAAAAGCCCAGAGCATTCCCACCCCTTGTCTTTGAGCGTGGTGAGCGATGCCGTAATGGGAGCTGGGCTGCCTGGCTGAGATCAGCTGTACCCTTGTCCTCTCGGTGCTCATTAGTTGATGGCAATAATCATTAGGCTGATTAGTCACGGGGTCTGTGAGCACGTGAGAGGGCTGGAGGAGCTGGGTTTGCCCTCGTGCAAACACATCAGCTCCCCTCGTGCCCCTGGCAGCAGGAGGAATCCACAATTCTCTGAGCTCTCTTGGTGGGAGGGATGGAGAGGTTGGGAAATGCCACCTCGGAGGATGCTCCTGGGACAGTGCTCCGTATGGGTATGCCCTTGGTGTTCAGCTCCTGTCCTCGCCCTCTTCAGATGAATCGTCCCTGAAGATGAACCACGTGGAGCACATCCCGCAGACCTTGGCCAGCCACAGCGGGAGCTACCTCTGGGAGGCACAGCAAGATGAGCACGGGGCTGACATGCTGAAGTCTGACCCCAGGGACACCTTCTTCCTCAGTAAGCAGCTGGGAGCAGACCCTTGCAAATCTCCATGGGGTTTTGTGGGAGGAAAAAGGCAGGACCTGGCTGCCAGGGACACCCAGAGCATCCCTCCTACCTTCTTGCCTGTCTCCTGGGTGGAGGGCATCTCTGCTGGGGTCTGTAGGGGGGGCAAGCTGGGATGGTTTGGGCTACTGACTATAAGGTGGGTTGGGCTACGAGGGTGGCAGAGCACGGCTTGAGGCTGAGCTGTGGCTGCTTCTCCTCAGCCCCTGCGATCGAGGCCTCCCGAGTGGAGAACGTGCTGGTGCCCTGTGCCTACAGCCCCACCTACGTGGTGAAGGACTTCCCCATCGCCCGCTATCAGGGCCTGCAATTTGTAAGTGCCTCCCTGTGACAGGGATGGGGTCACGCTCCCATGGGAGACATGGCAAAGAAGGGTGCTTTGCCCTCACCCCAGGGCAGGGATTTTTCCACCTGGTTACAATCCAGGAGAAAATGTGTCTTGCTGGAGGATCAGGCTGAGCTTCCCCATCTTGACCCGAGAGGGTTTGTGTTAAAAGCCCCATGGTGTGTTTGAGATGCTGGAGGTCACCTTGGTGTTGAGGGGCTGCACTACTGGCCTTGGGTCTCTGGCTCCTAGTCCTGCCGGCCCCAACTTCCTCGGAGTGAGCCCACTCTGCACCGGGGTGATGGTGGCATGGTCGTCTCCCTAGGTCTACCTCTCGTTCGTGTACCCCAACGACTTCACGCGCCTCACTCACATGGAGACGGAGAACAAGTGCTTCTACAGGGAGTCCCCCCTCTACCTGGAGAAGTAAGTGTTGGTGGGCTGGTATTTGGGGGTGGTACATGGAAGGAGAGGAAGGGGCTGATGTCAACAGGGTGCTCAAAGAGCTGGAGAAACAGCGCTGAGATGATGCATCCTCAGCCGCGTGTCCCCAAGCTCCATCCTCCATGGAAGGGCCACCTCCAGGCTGGCTCTCTTCCCATCTCTTGGGCATGTAGCAGCTTGGGACCTGGCAGTGCTCCTGGATTTTGGGAATCCCACCTCCCTTCGGAGTCAGGCTGTGCCCAGGCACCTGTGCCGCAGCCAGGGACGCGCCTCCCTGCGTGGGCTTGTGTGTGTGCGAGCCCGTCCCTTTGCGCGTACACCCCTCCCTTACCCCCGGGACCTCATCTTTCTTCTGTCTCCCAGGTTTGGTTTTTATAAGTACATGAAGATGGATGAAGAGGAGGAGGATCCACGCCAGCGAGCGTTTCTCTTCCTCAACCCAGACAGTGAGTCACCACTCCCCGCTGGCAGCTTTTTGGGCATCTCTCATCAGCTTGGCATGGGGCTGAGCACTGGCATCCTTGCCCACCAGCCCATCCACTCAGAGATGCGGCTCATAGGGATGCCTCCAGTGATGCTGGGGGGCCTCGACGAGGGCTGGGCTGCGCAGAGCAGCTTGCCTCTGAGTGGTCCTGCGCGCTCCGTGGTCACGCATCCTGCTCAGCTCAGCCACAAAGTGCTGTGGGATATGGGAGTGGGATGCTAGGGTTGGGATTCGCCCTCCCTAATTCTTGAAGCTGTGTACCCACATCTCCTGGGTTGGCCTGGTCAGTGGGCAGCAGGATGGGACCAGACCTGGTGTGGAGTCTGGGGATGCTCATGGGGACCTGCAGGAGCTGGTTTGTTCAGAGCCTGCTTTGCTGTCGGTTTGCAGCCTGGCAAAGCCCTGGCAGGCTAGGTTTGCTCCCAGATGAAACAAGAGTGGTGCCAAGATGTGGCTAAGGTTTGGAGGGGTTAACAGGCAGAGCCTGGAGCTACCAGCCCTGGTGAGCATCAGTCAGTGCCTGCCAGCTCTCAGTCTCTCTCACCCAGCGGCCGCTCGCAGGTTAATCTCTTGCTGGAGACAAGCTTTGCCTCCTTGTCTTGGACCAGCATGCTGCAGTGGGGTGTGCCCAGTGGCTCAGACCCTCGGGGTATTTATCTATGCCTTTACTCCCTAGATTTCCTCGAGGAGGAGGAGGAGGAGGAGGAGGAGGAAGGAGTGGACAGCCCTGAGCCCACAGACCCACCTCCCGCAGCCAAGGAGAAGAGCTTTGGGCCGGTACCCGGAGCCAAAGGGAAAGAGGCCCCGCCAGTCACTGGGGATTATGGAGACGACCTGGACTATTACAGCTTTCGCCACAAGCAGGGTCAGGCCCGGGACGATGCAAGCACGCCTGGGCAGCCGGGAAGATGGAGCATGTCCCGCCAGGCCAGCGCCAGTCCGGCGGCTGTCCTCGAGGACCTCCACGGCGAGGAGGATGTGGGCCCCGCGCTGGAGCCGGTCCATGGGCGGATGCTCAGTTGGTTACCCCAGGATCCTGGCGAGGGCGAGGAGGATGAACTGGGGCTGCTGGCGCCTTCGAAGCATGCTGGGGCCCTGAGCCTCCAACCCCACCTCTCTGTTCCCATCTTTGGTGGCAAAGCCAAAATGCCGGGTCCCAGCAAGGCTGCAGCAACCAGGGAGGACAAAAAACCCCGGAAAGACCAGGAGAAGGTCTACGTGACCAGGCTGCAGCCGGGGAAGCGCAAAGCCCCAGCCCAGGACCCAGCCTTCCCTGGCATCTTCCTTTACCCAAAACCTCTCAAGAAAGTCCATCTTCGCTCCAGGACCCCTCAGAAGCATCCCATCACCTCCAGCAAGCTCCATGCTGTCCCTGGCCGCCGGACCCCCTGGCTCCTGAGCAACTTCTCCAAGGAGAGGGACGCTGCCAGGCAGAAGAGTGCCCGTATGGGTGGCAGGAGGTGGGAACAGCCGTCCAAGCCAGGGACTGAGCGGCGGGCGCTGCCCAGTCTCCTTGCCCTGGGGACCGAAGGGCTCTTCAGTAGGGAGATGCACGAGGACACGACCCCTGCCCCGGGCAGGACAGCGGCCACCACTGATTACAACTCCTCCGAGGCAACCCACTCAGAGGGGACACGGGTGACATCCTTTCTGAAGATGTCAGAAACGACAGCATCCCAGCAGGAGGAGGGAAAGGGCCAGGAGGAAGAGGAGGAGGAGGAGGAGGAAGAGGAGGTGTCGGACTACAGCTATGAGACTGGGGAGCTGCAGCACAGCTGGCTGGAAGACTCCATCAACTGGCAGAGGACGTTCAGCGTCAGCTCGGTGGACTTTGAGCTCCTGCGCTCCGACTGGAACGACCTGCGCTGCAACGTGTCAGGCAACCTGCAGCTGAGCGAGAGCGAGGTCATCGATGTGGTGGCACAGTACATGGAGAAGCTCAACGAGAAGAATGGAGGGTAGGGAGGGAGCTGGGTGCAGGCAGGAGGTCGGGGGGATGTGCCTTCATCCCGCTTGGCTCCTTGGGGCCAGGTGAGCTGGATGGTGGGTTCAGGCCAACCCCTTGAGCAAGGCAGCTGCGGGGAGCAAAGCTCATGGTGATGGTGCTTTCAAGTGCTTCTCCTTTCCCTGTAGCATCTACACCCTCCTCAGGATCGTCAACGTGGAGAAGCGTCGGGACACGGCTCGGGGGAACCGCTACCTGCTGGAGCTGGAGCTGGCGGAGCGGGGCCAGCGGACGGTGCGGCTCTCCGAGTACGTCTACGTCCTTTTGCACCAGGGCAAGCAGGACGACAGCGCCGAGGCCAACCCCGAAGGGCTGGCCTTGGGGGCCACTGAGCCCCAGCCGAGCACCTGGAGCATCCTCTACGGAAAGCCCGTCCTGTGCCGGCCCCTGCGGCTCAGCTGGAAGCAGGACGTCATGGTGCACTTCGTGGTACCTGGTAGGTGAGAGCAGGACGTGTCTTTCCAGGGTCTCTGCTGTTCCCTCTGCCCTTGGCATCCTCTGCTGTGGGGAAGGCAACCCCTTTGCTCCCTGGTTGTATCCTTCAGGCTGGCCCAAGGGGGATGAGGTTCTCTCTTCTCATGAGATGCTGAGGTTATTGCTTCTAATCAGAAAGGTTGTTGGTTTGGTTGGGGAAGGTGGTGCTCTTAGGACCCTTATGGTGAGCCTGAGGGACATTTGTGGCTGTGTCTGGCAGTGAAGAACCAAGCCCGCTGGGTCCAGCAGTTCATCTCGGACATGGCCCGCCTGTACGGGGCTACGAAGGACGCCAACTTCAACGTCATCCTGGTGGACTTTGACAGCGACGACATGGATGTCGAGAAAGCCCTACGGGATGCCCGACTGCCCCGGTAACCCACCCTGTGCGAGCTCCGTGTCCCACCCTGCTCCCACTGAGGCTGCCAAGGGGGGTCTGCGGGGCTCCTCATGGTGGGACAGGCCATCCTGGTGGTGCTCTCGCAACCTGCCTTTCCTTCCCCAGCCCAGCATGTGTCTCTGCCTCACTGCCCCTTGCCTCCTCCTCTTTTCTGGGGGTTTAAACTTGTTTTCTGCACAGAGGAGTCGGGGATGCAGAAACCTCCTCTGCCGCCGTGGGGGCACCCTCGGCATGAGTTGTAGGCACCTGACCCCCTTCTGAGAAGGTCCCTTCTCCTCACTGATGGTCCCTGTCCCCCTCTTGGCTGTGTCCCTTTCCATCACCAGCACTAACTACCCTGTCCTCTCTCCTCAGCTACCAGTATCTGCGGCGCACGGGGAACTTTGAGCGCTCGGCTGGGCTGCAGGCTGGTGTGGACACGGTCGAGGTGAGCTGGGGGAGAGGAACCAGCTCTCGCCTTGGCTTCTCTCCCAGAACTGTTTCGCCCTGATCCTCTCACTTGTGTCTGTCCCCTCCCATAGGACGGGCACAGTATCGTGTTCCTCTGCGACCTGCACATCCATTTCCCCCCCAATATCCTGGACAGCATCCGGAAGCACTGTGTGGAGGGGAAGCTGGCCTACGCGCCCATTGTCATGAGGCTGAGCTGCGGCAGCTCCCCACGGGAGCCCAACGGTAAGCGGGGTCTCCTCTGCCGTGACACCTTTCCAGCTGGAAAATGTCCACTGCCTGCCTGAGGAGAGCTGCGGTGCTGGGTTTGGGTTACAGCTGGGCTCGGATGCGCAGGGAGGATGGGTTTGGTTTTGCTCTGGCAAGATGGGATTCAAACCCAAGGGTGCTCGAGGCATGCAGGGTGCGATGCCCCCCCAGAACCAGGCTGTCACCCGGTGCGCCCCCGCAGGAGGTGGCAGTGATGGGGACAGAGCTGTGGTGGGAAGAGAGGTTGGGACAGGGTGTTCCTGTGGTTCCCAGGTAGCAGGGAGAGTACAGACGTGATGGCCTGGGGATTTGGGGTCCCCCCGCACCCCTCACCTCATTGCTCTCCCCCTCCTCCAGGCTACTGGGAGGTGAACGGCTTTGGCCTCTTTGGCATCTACAAGTCGGACTTCGACCGCGTGGGAGGGATGAACACGGAGGAGTTCAGAGACCGCTGGGGCGGGGAGGACTGGGAGCTCCTGGACAGGTGAGGCTGGGGGTCCTGGCAGCCCCCTAACCCCCCCCGGGGCAGGGCTGGCCACACGGATTTGGGCACATCGCCTGGGAAACCCGCTCTCTTCTCCATCCGGCTGGCTAAAGGCCGGGGCGATGTGGCAGAGAAGGGGCAAAACCTCCCTTTGGGAGGGCCGCGTCCGTCCCCTCCCTCCCCTGAGCGGCTGTCCCTCCATCTGGCTGCAGGGTCCTTCAGAGCGGGCTGGAGGTGGAGCGCTTGCGTCTCAGGAACTTTTACCATTACTACCACTCCAAGCGCGGCATGTGGAACGCCCGCAGCAAGAAGCCACCCAAGGACTAGCGCCCCGAGCCCGGCCTGAAGCCACTGCCCCCCCCACCCCCGCCGGAGGCAGGCCACCACCGGCGCCCGGTTGTCCCCAACCTCTGCCGAGGCACCTCGGTGCTGGCACGGAGGGCACCCGTAAATGAACCGCAGTTATTTTGGGAAGGGGGGAGCGGGGAGGGTGAAAGTGGGCGGTGATTTTTTTCTTAAGGGTCTAATTTCTTAGTCAGAAACGAATTTATTAACTCATTAGTGCCGGGACAATGGGCATCCTGCTGTCGGGAGGGATAAAGCCTCCTGGCTGATCCCCAGAGCCGGTGGGTCTCCGGGGACTGTGCTGGGCCAGTGATGCCGGAGGCGGAAAAGTGGTACCCAAGCTCGCAGCCGGCGCTCGCTCTACAGCCCCTTTGCTGGGTCGCCCCCCCCGCCCCAAATGCCCAACACCTTGTCCCTGTGCCAGGCTGGAGAGCTGAGCTTTTTGGGGGGGCTCCTGGTACCCACAGGAGTGAGCCGGGGGTATGAGCCTGCTGGGGCTGCCCAAACCCTCCTGCTCCCCTCCCCGGCACCCATGGAGCCACCGTGGAGGTGAAAAAGGGTTCGGCTCTGCCCTGCCGCGTGGGGACATGCCACTGCAGCCGTACGGGGTGGGGGGCAGAGCCCCTTGGCACGATGGGCCGGCATTGCCTGTGCCTGGGGGGGCTGGGTTGGGATGGGAAAGGGCAGAGCCCAGAGCAGGTACGGGAGCAGGGGGAGAGCAAATGACGTTTCCAAGCTAATTTCTGTGAAATTATGAGGTAGGAAGCTGTTTTCAGGAAGTTTTGTCTGTTTTGGGGTTTTTTTTATTCTTAAAAAATAAAATCAATGTCTTGGCTGGGATTTCCTTCCCCTCCGTCACCCTCACGCCTTGGCAGGGATGTGGCCCTCGGCTGGGCGTAGGGCACGAAAAGCCAGGTTGGCCTCTGTCCCTCACCGCGCAGGCTGGGAGATGCTTTTGCCCACTTGAAATCACCCCTGCTGTCTGTAACACCCAGGGGGGCTCAGGAAGCCCCGACCCACTGGCGTGTCCTGGAGGAGAGAGGAGCTTGCAGGGAGCACGCTGGTGGAAGCATTGGGCTGAGCCTGGCTGGCGCCAGGAGGCAAGGTCAGAAATTCCTGCTGGGACCGAGGAGGAGGATGGGTACGGGGCAAGGATCCGCTCTCTTTGGTGGGAGCGGGCAGCAGCGGCATCACAAGGGGCCCCTTTGCTGTTTCGTGCAGTGAGGAGGAGGAGGAGGCAGCAGCCGTGTTTTGATGCCCGGATGCACGCCTGGGCTTGCAGGGAGGTTTCTGAGCCTCCGCCCCACACCTGGGCTCCTCCGGGGAGCTGCCTGCACCCCACATGCTGCACGGGGGGCTTGCTCCGGTGCCCCCGGGGCTGGTGAGCCGAGGGGAGAGCCACGAGCTGCTCCGCTCACTCCCGCATGCCCTTGCACGCTTGTTCGCCGAGTGGCCGTGTCAGCCCCTGCCCGAGCTCTTTGCTCACCTTTTCCACTTGCACGTGGACGTGCCCAGCTGCACGCAGCGCCTCGTGGGCTCTGGCAAACCCGCTTTGCCTCAGGCCTGGCTGCCGTGAGCTCCTTCTGCTCCTCAGCCGGGTCACCCCATCCCTACAGATCCCCTGGGCTGCCACCACCGCGTCCTTGCTGCCTTCCACCATGAGCTCTCAACAACTGTGAGCAGCCCTGGGAGAGGGGAGATAGCCCCCAAGTTCCCCCCCCCCAAGTGTTTATTCCCCATCCACATCCCCTGGGCTCTGTCTGAGCATTCGCTGAGTTTTGGGGTGAGGATGGAGGTGGTGGGCTCAGCAACCTGCTTGCCATCAGAAAACAGCCACAATCTGGGGCGCTGAGGGCTTTTTATCCCTAATTTGGTACTTCTGGCCCCAGGATTTGCTGGGAGGGGATGGTCTCGGCAGGCAGTGGGATTTTCTCTCCATGTGGCACTCGCGGGCTCCTCTCCTCACCCTGCTGCCTGTTTTTTCCAGCACTTTGGAAGTGCTTTGTTGTGGGCGAGGGCTCTGCCCACTGCACCAGGAGTTGGCTTGTGGGCTGAGAAGTCCCGGGCAGGGTGGGCAGCCCCGCAGTCCCCGGGGCCAGCAGCGGGATCCCTAAAGCTGCCTTTCCTTAGGCACAATTTTTCCAGCAGCTTCCCAGCTGGGAGCGCTCACAAAACCACTGGCATCAGAGTAGGCACTGGGCTCAGCCAAAGCCAGAGCTGCTGCTGATGCTGGGACTGGTGCCACCAGCACTGTCCCCACTGGGGACACTGGTCCAGCCCTGCTGGGCAGGACAATTTGGAGCCAGCCGATGGTGACTGCTTGGGGTAGGGCCAGCAGCAAAATGCCAGGGGGTTTTGCTTCTCCGGCAGCGGCTGAGCTGTGGTCATGGGGACCACGGGGAGCCTCTCCCGGGCCAGGCGTTGGAGCCCCAAGTGACGGTGGGGTGCAGGCAGGTCCCCGCTTTTAGAGGAGCAGCCCCGGTGCTGGGGCGAGGTGTTGGCCAGGCGGCTCGCCCTCCCCCGAGGGGATGCTGCGAAGGCGTTGGGGCTTGTTTGGGGTAGCAGAGACGAACCCCAGCCTGGGGCGGCCTCACTGTAGGGCTGCCTGGGTCGTGGGGCCGAGCGAGGCGGCGGTGGAGGGCGAGGGGGAGCACGGGAGCCCACCCAACGCCTTCGGACCGAGAACTGGCCGAACGTGGCAGCAGCGGCCAGGTGCAGGGGCCTGGGCAGCCTCCTGCCCTACGCTGGCCTTTGCCCAGGGGTCACCTCTCAGCAGCCCCCAGTGAGTGCCGGGTGTGGTGTGGAGCCCGGGCTGCAGTGCCGGTGGAAGCGATGGCCCCCGAACTGGTTTGGCCCGTTTCAAGCACTCCCTCTTGGCTTATCTGGCTTCAAAGGGCTCCTGCTCCATCCCACGCACACAAACATGCTCCCTGTGAACCCCTGGGGCCTGGGGGAGCCCCCAGCACCCCAAAGACCTGTGCCCCCCTAGATCTGCCTCCCCTCCATCTTCTCCTTTCAGCAATCCCAAAGCCCTCCTCGCTGCACCCATGGGTGCCCTGTGCTGGGGAGGTTCAAGGGGGTACAGTGGAAAGGTCATGTTGGACCATGGCCATGGTGGTGGGGGCTGACGGTGATTTTTTGGAGCACCACGAAGGCAGCTGAGATGTGGCTCTGCTGCCTGGGATGAGGCAGCCGAGACCCCTGGCCACCCTGCCAGCATCTTGGCTGTGCCGAGGCTTTTTGTGGAGCCTCCACAAGCCCCAAAAGCGCAAACTTGGCTGCGAGGGGAGCGGGTTTCGAGCGCACATGCAAAACAACGGCGAAGAGACTGGTTGGGTAAGCTCCCGGGGCGGGCCCGTGCCGCAGCCCCACGCCTGCCGCAGACGGCATCGCCCACCCCGTGCCGGGGCGCCCGGCACCCGTGTGGCACCCAGGGGTGCACCCGCCTGCCCGGGAGGATGCTGCAGGGCAACGGCCCTCCGGGGCCACCCAACAAGGTACGTGCCGGCCGGTCCCGAACCCATCAGTGTGGCTGTCCCCGATGCAGGTCCCCTGGGAAAACTGGTGGTACCCACCCTGCCACCAGTCCCCATGCACCCAGTGGAAAGGGACAGCGCAGATGCTGGATCCAGCAGCTGCCTGCTCCTGGCCAACTTTGGCCGAGAGGCTTTTTTCCTCATCTCTTCGTGCCTTGGTTTCCCCAGCGTGGCTCTTGGCACACGTGCGTCGTGGCCAGGCTGCGTGGTGCTGTGTCGGCCACTCCCTGCTTGAAATGCCAATGGCACCAGCAGCCACAGGCTTCCCTGGGGACCCGCTTTTGGGGAACAGGCACTTGGTGCTCAGGGGGTGGGAGAGGACAATGCGCGCCCAGGAGCTGGGGTCTCCCTGGGGACGTGGCTCTGTCACCCCGCAGAGGAAGGGATAGGGGTGCCTCTAGGCTGGGGAATCATTCACTGCTTTAGGGACTCCCAGACCAAGTTATTTAACCCTGTATCACCCTGAATGTGGCTGGATCCCCTCGGGAATCCCCCACTTTTGCTCCAAATCTGAGGGTTTTTTCTGCTGCTTTGCTGCTTTTTAAGCATCCCAGCGCATCCCTGCTCCCATCCAACACTTCCTCTATTAACGAGCCACTTTACGAGGCGAGTGCTGCTGGTTTCAGCTTCAAACCTGCCGCAACCCCCCCCCCCCCCAAACTCCCTCCATGACCCCCCCAGTTTCCATCTTTAAGCTGCAGGGCAGTGTCACACCAGGGGGATGGGGGCTTGGAACGGAGGCAGAGCCTGGGTGAGCGGGGCTGCCAGTGGGCTCGGGGCCATCCCCGGGAGCCCCTCCATCCCCTGGGGACAGAGGGGCTCCTGGGGATGTCCTCAAGACCCTCGGCGTCTGGCACGGGGATGGCAGGCAAGCATCAGCTTGCATGGGGAGCGAACCACCCTCCCCGCCTGCTCCCGGGGGGGAACCCGTGATTCATCCAGGCTCAGAGGGTTGGGAGCGCCCCGCTGAGCTCTGCCAAACTCGGTGCACCCGCCGACGCTCCCTGTGTGGGTGGTGCTGAGGTGGGAGAACGGGGGGGCCTTGGGCTTATCCCTGGATGCTGTACCCCAAAAGGGTCAGGTTTGACCCCTAGGCAAAAGGGGGGACTCCCAGTAAACCCATAGAGTCCCTGGACCCTCCCCCCAGAGCTGGGGAGGTGGGTCCACCCCCCCACATCGGTCCCCAGGCACGATGTGATCGTGGCACCGGGGTTTACAGCCCACTGGGGCTTGGGGAGGCCATCAAAGCAGGGGCCGTCACCCCAAAACACTTGCCCGCAGCTCCTGCAACCCTGCCCCGGCATCAGCCGTTGCTCCTGCTGACGGCGGCGCATTCCTCCGGGACAGCCGCCCTTTTCACCCTCCTAACAAAGCACAGAAGCCGTCCCAGTGTTGTCATCAACGTCCCGGCGTTGTCATCACTGGGTGTCGTAAGCACCAGCTGGCAAAGCCCGTAATGCTTCTGCCAGGCGGGTTCGGAGCGGTGACGCCAAGTGCTGAGCCGTGGCTCGCTGCAGAGCTGAGGCCGCATTGCCACGTTCACCTTCAAACGGCCAAAGCCAGTGCCGGCTTCTCCAGCCGATGCACTGTGCCAGAGCCGATGGGCAAACACCCTATGCTCATGAGCAGGGGCAGAGCCTTGGCACCCGGCTGTGGCTGAGGACAGGCACAACTCTGTTCAGGAGTGAGCAGCTCAGTTAGTGAGTCAGGGGCTGAGGGAGAGCGGTGTGAAACAACACTGTGGGGATTTTGGGAGCCGTGCCTGAGCACACCGGGCTGGGGGGGGTACGTGGCGTCCCCACCCCGGCGATGCTGGGCTCGGCGGGTGGGGCAAGCCTAATTAGTACCTGTGTGGTGGCACTGGCTGAGTCACCCCGCGTTCCTTACCGTCAGGCCTGCCGGCGCTGAGCCGCCCCTTTTTTTTAATTTTATTATTACTGTTGTTCCCCGGCTGATTTGAAAAGCAAAGCAGGGAGGGCCTGGCCAGTAATTACTGCCAATTAGCCCCTGCTCTGGCCCTTTGGCAGGCCAGCACCCCCCCCCCCCATGCTGGAGGTGTTTGCTGGCCCCATATGGTGGTGGGCAGCCCCGGGGGCTGGAGTTGCCAGTGGGGGCTGCCTGGGGGTCCGGGGTTCTCCTAGGAGGTGGCTCGGGGGTCTGGGGCTCTCTGGGGAGGCTGCCTGGGGCTTGCTGGTGGGGCCGTGGGGGGTCCGGGGCTGGCTGAGGAGCTTGCCTGGGGCTTTCCAGGGAGGTTGCCTGGGGGTCTTGGGTTTGCCTGGAGGGACAATGCGGGGGTCTGGGGCTGAACAGCAGGGCCATGCGGATTTCTGGGCATCAGCGGGGAGGCAAATGGGGGTCCAGGGCTCTCCTGGGAGACCATATGGGGGTCCGGGGCTCTCCTGGGAGGCAAATGGGGGTCCGGGGCTCTCCTGGGAGACCATGTGGGAGTCTGGGGCTCTCCTGGGAGGCAAATGGTGGTCCGGGTCTCGCCAGAGGGACAACGTGAGGGTCTGGGGCTCGCTGGTGGGGCTGCCCAGGGGTCTAGGGGGGTCCATGGGGAGGCTGCCCGGGGTGGGTGTCCGTCTCTCATGGCTGGGGCCGCAGGTACGACCACCCCGGAAGCCCCCCCCGCCCCACCGTGGGCATCCGCCTCCCTCGCGCCCTCGTCCCTGCGAGGTCAGTCCCGGGCACCTTCACCTGCGGCGGTGACGGTGATGGCGGGGGGCCCCCCGTGGGCCC
>NW_010972672.1:416288-431842 GCF_000737465.1 Haliaeetus leucocephalus
GGCGGGCCCGGTGCCTCCCTACGGCTGCGGGGAAGCCGCCGCGCTCACCTGCGCCGGGCGGCCTCGGCCTCCACACCGCCGCCATGCAGGAGACTAACACCTTCTTGCTGTCGGCCCTGCAGCCCGAGGCCGGCGTCTGCTCGCTGGCTTTGCCCTCGGACCGGCAGCTGGACGGCAGGAGCCGGGAGGCGGCCGAGGCCCAGCGGCTGCGCAGCGCCCGCGTCCAGGAGCAGGTCCGCATCCGGATGATGCTGAGGGGGCAAGCGGCCGCCCGCGCCGAGGGCCCCGACCACGCCGACGGCGGCAGAGGTGGGAGAAACCCCCCCCCCCGCTTCCCGGGCGCACGCGTCAAAATGGGTGGCGGGAGACCCTCGGCCGGCACCGGGTTTCGGCTCGCACCCTAGCTTGGGGCTGGGAGGGGTGTCCCCCACCCCGGCCGAGCACCCCCAGCACCGGGGATGGGGCGGCACAGCCCCAGCGTGGGCTTGTTTCACCCCACTCGGGGGTCATGCCTCAGTTTCCCCACCTGCCCGCCACGGGGCGGGGATTGGCACCGGGGGCGTCCCGCAACATGCTTTGGGTTGGCAGGGTGGGGGGGGGAGGTTTTTCTTGCCCTGGCATATCCCTCCTTGTGTCCCCCCCAGGCTTTGAGCAGCGCCGCTGGCTGGGCTCCAAGCTCCTCCATTTAACGTCTGCGCTCGTGGCCCCCGCCCTGCCTCTTCACCTGGCACTGGCACAGGGTTTCACCGAGCCCCCCCCCGATCCAAAGTGCCGGGGTACCTCGGCAGTGGGGAGAGACTGCCCCTCGGCACCCCGAGGGCTGCCCCGGGCGCGGGCGTGAGTCACGCTCCCATCACCGCCGGGGCTGGCAGCGTCTTCCCGGCCCCTGCCGGCGGCTCTGGGGCGGTGGCAAGGCGGGAGGACAGCATGGGGTGCAGTGGGGTGGCCGGGTCCCCACGGGGCTCCTGTCCCCAGGGTGGCGGAGCCGGGACTGGATTTTTGGGGGGATGCCTGGTCTGCTAATCTGGCTATGGCGGAGAGGACCGGGCTTCAGCCGCCGCGTCCCCCCGCCAAGGTGGCAATTAGTCCCCTCGCCGTCGGGGCACGATGAAAGGCGGGGAAGCTGCCGCTCGGTGCTGCCGCCGTCTCTCCTGTCTCTGTTGCCAGCAGGCAGGCGAAGGCACTGTCCCCCCACTCCCTCGTTCCCCTCCGCACTGCCAGCACTGCTGCAGCTCCCGAAGCAGGTCCCCCTGAGATGAGTTGGGGGGGAATCTTTGGTACCCAAGACCACCCCTTAGGCCCCCCAGTGCTCACATCGATCCCTCTGTCTCTGTCTCGCAGGTGGTCAGTACGGCACAACCCTGCGCTCCTCCTTCAGCTCCCGCTCCCAGAGCAATGGCTTGGACCCCAAAGCCTCGGTATGTACAAGGAGGTTTTGTCTCCTGCCCCACACTAGTGCCTATCACTGCGGCAGCTGGGGATGCCAGTGGAGACCTAGCTGCTGGCTATAGCTTTGGTTGTGCTAGGGGAGGCTCTTGGCTCCATCCTATCCTCTCCCCACGGTGGGGATGGAGGAGGAGGCTTGTGGGCATCCCCTTAACCCCCCGCTTTCCCCCTGCAGCTCTATCAGCCGCTGGCCAAGAAGGATTTTGGCACGCTGAAGGGCAGCAGCTGGTCCTCACGCTCGGCAGTGGACCTCACCCCGCACAAGCGGATGGCAACCATCAGCAATGGGGGCCTGGCGAAGGGCCGGGGCTACAGCACCGGCTACACCATGTCGCAGGCCGCCAACATCTCACCACGGCCCAGCTCCTTCCACGAGCGCAACTACCGGCCCCGGCAGAACTTCGACACCCTCTCACTGCACTCCCTGCGGCTGGCTGACGGGCCGCTGCAGCCCACCACCATCGCAGATGACCGTTATAGCATCATCTCAGAGCAGCTGGACCCCGTAGGTCACCGTTCCCTCTACAAAAGCCAAGGCAACGGCGGCTTCACTCGCTCCTACACCTTTGAGAGGCAGATGAGTGCCGGCTCCACCGCCAAGGCTGCCTCCGACTGGCTGGAGGGCGGTGAGGTGACCCAGAGCCGCACCATCCGGGCGCCTGCCATGCGCACGCTCCAGCGCTTCCAGAGCAACAACCGGTCGCGGCTTAGCACCGGCTCATTCGGCAGCATCCAGGCGGCCTCGCAGGTGGGCGGCGGGAGCTCATACATGGGGATGGTGGAGCACAGCTCCCGCGCCCCCTCCGTGCGCAGCCTGGCCGAGTCCAGCCACCACCTCCAGGACCAGCGTGCCATGGAGATGTACAACGGGCACAGCACGCTGCTCAGCCACCAGTCGGGGGGGTGAGTGCTAATGGGGCTGGGCCGGCACCGGCTTAGTCCTTGTCCCCGCCTTAGTCACTTGGCCGACTGAGGGCAAAATTCTCCATCTCTTGCCTGGCGTTACCTTGCTGCAAGGGATGCAGGAGGAGGGGTGAGATGGTGGGCACAGTTTGGCCCTGTAGTGATGGACCGTGGCATGGACTGACCTCCAAGCATGTCCCACCTGTGGCCTTAGCGCGTCTCATGGATGCATCCTGAGACGGGAGGGTAGGAAGATGCTCAATCGGCTGAGTCCCAAGAGGGTGACGGGGGAGGGAGATGGATTGATGGTATCCTCTGAGATGCAGGACATGGTGGGGTGCAGAGGTGGAGGACTACTGTGGGATGCTTTGCTTGGGATCTTCCTCACTTGCCTGTGGCTTCCAGGTTTGATGACATCGACCTGCCCTCCGCAGTGAAATACCTGATAGCCAGCGACCCCAACCTGCAGGTTCTGGGCGCTGCCTACCTCCAGCACAAATGCTACAGCGACAGCAATGCCAAGAAGCAGGTGAGTGCTGAGGAGCTGAAGGAGAAGGGGCTGTCCCCAGCCCCTCTGCTATGGTGGGGCACCCCAGGGGGGGTGGAGGAGATGGAGGGAGCCCCAGCTGAATGGGAGAGCGGCTGGGTGTTTCAACCTGGCTGGGCTCTCCCCTCCCAGGCCCGCAGCCTCCAGGCCATGCCCAAGCTGGTGAAGCTGTTCAACAGCCCCAACCAGGAGGTGCAGCGCCATGCCACAGGCGCCATGCGCAACCTCATCTATGACAATGCCGAGAACAAGCTGGCGCTGGTGGAGGAGAATGGCATCTATGAGCTCATGCGGACGCTGCGGGAGCCCGACGACGAGCTCCGCAAGAACGTTACAGGTTGGAGACGATGGTGGGGCAGGCAAGGGTCCTCCTCCCCTGGGGGTGGCATGTGATGCCCCCACCCAATGAGTAAAGCTGGGGCAATGCTTCACGGGGATGATTTCTTTGCGTCATTGTTACCTAGTCTGTCCCATGGCTGCTCCTAGCTGAGGGTGGTCGGCGTAAGCCCCCTGGGGAGGTGAGTCAGGGTGGACGTGCTCTCCAGCCATTCCTGGGACTGAAGATCCCCCTCTGCGCAGGGATCCTGTGGAATCTTTCCTCCAGTGACAACCTGAAGGATCGCCTGGCCCGGGACACGCTGGAGCAGCTCACAGACCTGGTCCTGGTCCCCCTCTCTGGGCTGGGGGGCTCGGGTGTCATCCAGCAGAACCCCTCAGAGGCGGAGATCTTCTACAACTCTACAGGCTTCCTCAGGTACCTGCTCTGGGACGGCTCCAGTCCTCCCACTGTGGGTAAAGTTTTGGGTGGAAGAAGAGACACCATCTGTGCTGTGTACGTAGGGAGCAAGGTCTCTAGGGCTCCTTTCTGGGGTCCCCATCCTTTGCCATCCCAGGCAAAGCCTGGTCAACCCCATGGGAGAGGTATTAGCTGCCCTCGCCGCGGTGGTGCCCAGTGGCAGGAGGGGGGGTGGCTGTGGGGAAGGCCCTTCTTGCCATGATGGAGCCATGTTCCCCATACAGGAATCTCAGCTCTGCCAGCCAGCAGACCCGACAGAAGATGCGTGAGTGCCACGGGCTGGTGGACTCCATGATCCACTACGTGAACAGCTCCCTGGAAGTGGGCAAGTCAGAGGACAAGGTGAGCCCCGGGAGCTGGGTGCTGGGAGGGTTTCGGTGCCCTCAGACAGGGTGCTGCTCTGTTCCTCCTGGCGGCCGCCTGGCCATCGTGGTACAAAGGCGTGTCTTGATGTGATGGTGGGAAAACCAGCCTGGCTCCGTCTGGGCTTACTGGGCACAGTGAGGCACTGCTGGTGTCATCAGGATGACTCTGGCCAGGGAGCCCCATGGGATTGCACCCTAGGGGACATGCCAGCTGGAGATGCCCTGGCAGACAGCACAAGGACTGACACCCTCATGTCTCATCTGCCCCTGGCCCAGAGCGTGGAGAACGCCGTCTGTGTCCTACGCAACCTCTCCTACCGCCTGTACGACGAAATGCCCCCATCCTCCCTCCAGCGCCTGGAAGGCCACAGGAGGAATAACAGCAACATGGTGACGGGGGAGCTGGTGGGCTGCTTCAGCCCCCAGAGCAAGAAAGCACGAGAGGTCAGTGGCTGGGAGGTGGTGGGCACTGTGATGGCCGCGTCACCTGGGGCGGGACTGGCACTGGGAAGCAGCTGGCAGTGGACGTGATGCTGGGGTGGAGGTGGATGCTGGCCTCAGCTGATGGGTGGGACGTGCGGGTGAGCTCAGCAAAGTGTGAATCAGGTGTGTGGGGTGAATCAGGGTGCCGAAACCCCACTTTGCTATGCCACGGGGCATGACGCAGCCGGGGTGACCTGCCAGGTCCCTGCCAGCCTGGAGCTGCTCAATGGTTGAGGCCAGGCATGTGGGAAAAAGGGGACACCAGCAGCGAGGGATGCCGCAGAGGGGACGTCCCCTGTGAGTCTAACAGTGCCACCCCCATCCCCGCAGCACTACCTGAATGCAGACATCGTCACCTTCACGGAGGTCTCCAAGGATCCTAAGGGCATGGAGTGGCTCTGGAACCCACAGATCGTGGGCATCTACAACCGGCTGCTGCAGCGCTGTGAGCTCAACAAGCACACAACGGAGGCGGCCTCGGGCGCCCTGCAGAACATCACTGCCGGGGACCGCAGGGTGAGGGCACGGGAGGGGAACATCCCCTGGGGCTCGCCCCGTCTTGCCTGGTTGTCCCCACCACCTGGCTAGTCACCAGCCGTGCCCAGGGAGGGGATGCACCTCCCTGCAGGTTGGTACCAGCCTTTCCTGAGTGGGGGACATGGCCATCACGCTACTCATCCCACCTGGGCATGGGTCACCCTGACCTGGCCCCGTCGAGCAAGAGGAGGAAGATGGGGTGGGAGGAGAAGGCAGCCGGCGGCTTCCAGGTGGGAGTCTCCAAGTGGATGTTTGTCTTGGCAGTGGGCAGGCGTGCTGAGCCGGCTGGCCCTGGAGCAGGAGCGCATCCTGAACCCTGTGCTGGACCGCGTCCGCACCGCCGACCACCACCAGCTACGCTCTCTGACGGGGCTCATCCGCAACCTGTCCCGCCATGCCCGCAACAAGGATGAGATGTGTGAGTGCCAGGGAGGGATGGGCAGGGCTGGGGCTGTGGGCAGGAGCCTGATGGATGCCCTCCACCCTTTTTGCTCCTTGGTCTGGCCTCCAGTTACCTCTAGCCATGTCTCAGCACATTCCTGCCTGCTGCACCCCTGCTCACAGCTGAGCGTGTGGTGGCTAGTCCATCCCCAGTAACCGAACACCCCCCCCACGTTGTGCTCTGCCCACAACCCCACCATCTCACTTGGCTTTGTCCTCATCCCCCAACTCCTCTCTCAGGTGCTAAGGAGTCTCAGCAGAGGCTCCAGAGAGCAAAGGGCTTGAAGACATCCCTGGTGCTGCCCTGTGGGTCCTTGGCTGGACTCTCTGTCCCCTCATTGCCCGCGGGAGGCTGCAAGGTTCATCCCTAGGCTGCCGCGTGTCCCCTGGGTCTGGCCACCAGCCCTGACATGATGCCTTTGCCCACCAGCAACCAAGGTGGTCAGCCACTTGATTGAGAAGCTGCCAGGGAGCATCGGGGACAAGGCACCGCCCGCCGACGTCATCGTGAACATCATCGCGGTCCTCAACAACTTGGTGGTGGAGAGCCCCATGGCTGCCCGTGACATCGTCTACTTTGATGGCCTCAGGAAGCTCTTCTACATCAAGAAGAGGAGGGACAGGTAGGAGCTCCCCGTCTGCTCTGCTGTCCCAGCTCAGACCTGGGGTCCAGTCCTGCTCTCCCCTTACTCCCCTGGTCCAGCGAGGTGGAAGAGGGTCACAACTAGTCTCCCTTCCCAAGGATTGGCATTGGGAGTCCCCAGACCAGCTTAGAGTGGCCTCATGGCCACCTTCCAGCCCTTTGTCCCCTCCTCAGGACACCCTGCTATGGGATTGCCCACTGCTGCAGCCACCTTCTTCCCATCTGGGTGCTTCTCACCTCTCCTGCCAGAACTGCTTGCCACTCTGCCCATTGTGGTGGGCTCCAGCCTTTAGTCTTCTGCCTCTTCCCACCAGTACTAAGTCCTCAGCCCCTCCGGGCCCTTCTGGGCTGGTATCCTTGGGCTGGTGGGCACCATCCCATGCCCAGCGGTAACCAAAGCTCATTGCATCCTCTCCCTGTCCCAGCTCGGACAACGAGAAGTCCTCCAGAGCAGCAGCCAGCCTCCTTGGCAACATGTGGCAATACACCAAGCTCCATCGGGACTTCAAAATGGTACGTACCACCCTCCAGCACCTTCTTCAGCCGGTGGGATCCTGGGATGGATCCCGACAGTGGATCCCAAGGGAGTTAAGGCCCAGGGCTTCACCCCAGAAAGCCACACCACCCAAATACTTCCAGGCATACAACAGGTCCCAACTCCGTGCCTCCCCCTCCTGAAGGGGTGGGGATGTCCCCAGAGCATCATCCGTGTGGTGCCACCTGCACCAGTGGGGTGGGGACAGCCACGTGCCCCGTGTGGGGACAGCGTGGCCACGTCGGTGCCGGAGCAGAGCGGGTTTGTGTTCGCGTTCCCCTTGCCCAGTGAGGCACAGAAAGGGATGTCCTTGGGCAGGAAAGGTGACGGGTGGCCTGTCTCCTTGCAGAAGGGGTTCCGGAAGGAGGACTTCCTTGGCCTGTGAGGACAACCCCCGGGAGCCAGACTGCCCAGCCCTGACTCTCCCTGCCGGGATGCTCCTTGCTGCTGGCCCTGGTCTGGGGAGGCTGCTCACCGCTGGATACTCGCTCTATAGTGTAGCCCCCGCCGCGTCCCTCACACCTCCCCCCTCCACCGGGTTCCCCTTCCCTGGGTGGGGGGACACTTGTCCTCCCTCCTGCTGCAGCCTTAAACCCAGCAACTGCTTTTGGCTCTGTGGTGGGGCCCTGCTGGGACCCCAGTTAGTGGGGGACTGCCCCATGGCACCCAAGGGTCCTCAGCCCCTGGGGATCCTCTCCGCTCCTGGGGAGCCAGCTGCAAAGCTCAGCTTGTCTTGTGGCTCAGCGGAGGGGCAGGAGCTGCAGGGCTTTGGGGACGCTCCTGCAAAGCAATACTGGTGGGGAGGGGGGCTTCTGGGGGCACCCCGTCCCAGCGCCCCAAATCACAGTGCACCGGGGGCTGGAAGGGTGCTGGTGCGGGGTGCGCCGTGGGTTACACATACTCTGCCCTGGTTGGGTGGGGAGGGGGCTTCGCATAGCTCAGGGGGTTTGTGGGAGGTCTGAGGTGGCTTCCCAAATTTTTATGGGCTGGCACTGCGGCTGTAAGGAGCTGGGAAACGGCGTCAGTGACACGGTGCTGAGTCCCCTCCTTTGCTGGGTGTGAGGGGGTTGATTGAGGCTGCCCGTGCCCTCGCTTCAAGAAGCCGGGGCACCTCGCTGCCACGCCATCCCCATCCGTACACCCCACGGCGACCGTCCCTGTGCAGGCAGAGCCGCTGCTGCCGCTCTTTGCTGGCTGCTCTGCCCAGGGCTGGGCCTGGCCAGTGCTGTGTAAGCAGGATCCGGGCAGGGCCAGCCAGCTTGTGTTTGCTGGAAGGCGTCTCCCCGCGGGGTGGGGAGATGCCCTCGGTGCCTGGCGCGGCTGGTGCAGGTGGGGCAGCGGGTCCAAAGTTCTCCCTGCCAAGGCGGTGGCCGGACCGGGGCACGCGGGTGGGCTGTGGGGTGGCTTTGGTCTGCCGGTGGGTTTGGGGCTGGGTGGGGAGACCCTGCGCTTGGGGGGGGCATGGCACACCCCTTTTGGGAAACAAGGTAGAGTAGGTACAGGGGTGGCAGGGTCAGGGAGACCCAGCGGCGCTGCCAGGAGGGGACGCATCCAGGGCTGGTGTGGTCCCCTCGGTGAGCTGGCACCGGGCGTGGTCCAGGGTGGGGTGTTATGGTGCGTTTGTCTCCCCAGCTCTCCGTGTACAAACTCCCTGAGCGCTGCGTATCCCTGAAATAAAGGCCTTGAACGATGCCCGCCTGCCTCTGTGCTCAGCCGGCATGCGTGAAGGGAGGAGAGCGCCCCGCGAGACACCGGCGTGCAGGTGGGCTCACCCTGCAATGCCAGCCTGCTCGCCACGTCCGGGTGTTGCTCTGACTCAGCGTGGTGGGGATGCTGGCACGGGGATGGGATGCGGCACAGGAACGGGAGACAGCACAATTCTGGCTGCCCTGCTGCCCATGGTTGGGAGAGACCTGCCGGTGGCACCCACATCCCCGCAGATGGACAAGACCCACTCGGAGCAGCAGGATTTTATTGCCACAGGGGTTTCCACGTGTGCCGCAGCTGCTCCTGTCAGGCATTTCCCAGCCTCTGGGTCACTGGGACTGGGGCACATTGCTTCTCAGAGAGCATCACCCATCTTGTGATGGGTGAACAATGCTTGTCCATCATGCAGGAAAAATGTCCCTGCCGCCCATGGCGAGGGAAGGGGGACCTGGCACCCAAGGGTGCCCAGGCACTACAGGCAGGGGTGTCCCCTGTGATGGTTTTCCACCATGGAGCATGCTGCCAGAAGGAGCCGGCTCCTGTCTTTCCCACCGAGACCTTGGCTTTGGTCCCATCATAAAGCCCAGGCTCCTCTGGCCATGATCTGGGACTGTGCAGCCCCACAGGGAAGGGGGATGCCGCCTTTGCTGGCCCGCGGACCTGCTCAGATGTCATCCTCTGTCACCAGGCAGTAGAAGTCTGTGCGGGCGCCGTAGTTGCGTGATCCCAGGTCCGAGATGTCGAGCTCAGGTCTCTGGCCGGCCCTCAGCTGAGCATCCTCCATCACGCCAGCAGCTGAAGCCATGGGAGCACCGGGGCCACTGATACGGGGAGGCGGGAGGCTTCTGAAAACGCACCCTCGGAGGCCTGGAAGGAGCAGGGAGATGGGTTTTAGGTGGTGGGGAAGGGGCTAAACCCAGCCTGCCTGCCACAGGAGGGTGAAGCAAAGCCCAAAGGTGACCTCCAGTGCACATGTCCCCCCCCCAGGAGAAGAAGGAGGGGACAAGGACCTGTACCGAGGTCCCCATCTGGGTGGAGGTCTCCACTGCTGTCCAGGTAGCTGCTGTGCAGGATCAGCATGGGGTCCTTGTCCTCCTGCAGCTGGGTCTGTGGGTCACCCATGGCCCCCTGGAAGGACACCTTGCGGGGCAGGGCCAGGCACAGCTCTTTCCAGAAGTCTGATGACGGGGTCTGCGTGGGGCAGGAAGGAGACGAGCTGTGCTGGGACCACCACGAAGCCAAGCCCAGCCCTGCACAGGGCTGGGGAAGGCTTTGTGGGGCTCAGCTCGCTCTTCCTAGTGCTGGGAGCTCAGCCAAGGCGAGGGCTGTGTTCCTGGCGTGGCAGTGTGCCCATGCATCGGTGGAGAAACCGGCCTGACCTGCTGAAATGCTCCTGAGGGCTGCAGCTCCCAGCCTGGCCCTGAAATGGCCGGAGCAGCCACAGGCCAAAGCTTCACTCTGAGAGCTGAGGCTTCATGCTGGTGCTTCAGCTGGGGGAGACCCCAGAATGGCACAAGGCACCTGATCGCACAAGTTTGGGGAGCAAGCACCCAGATCTAGGGCTGGTTTGGTTGGTTTTTTTTTTTTTAAATTGCCTCTAAAAGATGAGGGCCTCAACCTGCTTTTTAGGAGCACTGAAGCACGGGGAGCAGCTCCAGAGCGTCACAGGGAGGCTGACATAAAATGGGCCACTGGGGATAGAAAGGGGGGTGCTGGCAGGATGGGGTCCTGCTTGGCTCTCACCATGGAGCCGGCTCGCCACACCAGCAAGGTCACTGCGCTCCGGTGCTGCTTCAGTATGCTGATAGCAGGGTGGGTGATCTCCCGGTACTGGCTCTCAAAGACGATGAAGATGGGTTTCTTGGAAAGCTCCAGCAGCCTCCAAAGCCCTTCCCTGCGAGACAGGCACATGGCAGGAGAGCAAAGGACCCACCGGCTCCTCTACCTCGGGAGCAGGCAGGAGCTGCTCCTACCTGAAGCTGCTGTTGCACCAGTCTTGCTCCAGGTACGCGACGGAGAGGACCACAATGAGACGCCGGCACCGACTCACATTCATGATCAGGTCGGCTGATGGCTCTGCAGGCAAAGGGATTTCAAGCCCCCAGGTGATAGTGTTGCCCCTCTGCCCAACCCCGCGCAGGTCTGGTGCCTACCTGAGTTGGGCAGGATGGTTTGCTCATCCAGGAAGAGCTTGTAGCCATAGCGGTTCTCCAGCTGCGGCTTCATGATGAAGTGGACGAACTTTCGGTCATCTGGGGTGGTGGCGTGGGAGACGTAGGCATCGTACAGCTTCCCGTCTGGGGAGAGAGGGAGGGGTGTAATGCCAGGGAGGGCTCTGCACATGGGCAAGCCCCTGGCCTGGGGGAGGCTTTTCCCAAGTGGGGGGCACCGCATCTGTGCCCTTCCCCGGTGCCTCACCATTGATCTCCAGCTCGCCATAGCGATTCCGGTACCAGAGGAGCACGCTCAGGCGACATCGGACATAGAGCCCGGCCAGAAGCACCAGGAGCGCCAGGACCAGGAGGGCTGCCAGCACCGCAGGCACGTGCCCTGCCACCTCTGTAAGGACAGGGAAGGGCACGGTGAGTGTGACTGGTGATCCCTGGACCAGGTTTTCTGGGTTTGGTGTAGATTTGCACCCTGTTGCACTGCCCTGGAAGAGGCAGCAATGCTCCTAACACCCGCCTTGATGAGCCCCATGGGACCCCTGTTCCTGCCCTAGGCAAGCAAACCCTCCTTGGAGGTGCCCCTCCTCTGTCCCCAGCATGTCCCTACCCGCTCGCCGCAGGGTAAAGGTGGCCGTGGCATTGCTGACCCAGCAGGCAAACACCCCGAAGTCGGCATCGTGTGTGAGGTTGAGCTGCAGGATGCTGGCGAGGAGCCGCTCCGAGGCATTTTGGGCAAACCTGGGGTGAGATTGGGCCATGTGGTGACCCACCCCGATGGACAGACAGACAGACAGATGGACATACCCCAGGGTGGGCTCCTTACCAGGTGGTGTCCTGGCTGCTCTCGCTGCCCAGCCACTGCCCGTCTTTCATCCAGGCAGGGACAGGCTCACAGCCCTCGGTGGCCGCCCAGTGCACAGTGCAGTTCAGTGCTATCTGGCTCCCCAGCGCCAGTTCCAGTGTCTCGTTGGTGGCTGGGACGAGGATTTCAGGGGGCACACTGCAAAGGTCTGGGGACACAGTAGGAAGGGGGTTTCAGATGGGAAAGCTGATCCAGCTCCCGGCTGGGCAGGCAACTGTCGTAGCCATCCCGGCTTCCCCGGAAAAACAAGCTCTGCCACGGGGGTCTGGCAGCAAGCGGTGCTTGCAGCTGTTTTTCAACAGGCTGAGCCGGTTTTCAGGGCTGGGACGGACCCTCGCCTGCCCTACGAGGCAAAGTCAGAGCAGCGAGCCGGACCCCTGCCATGCCCACCAGTGAGGGGTCCTTCCCAGCTGAAAACAGGTGAAAGTTTTGATTTTGCAGCCTACCTGCCATGGTATGCTCAGGTGCCGTGCGGGGGAGCTGCCGGCATCACCAGCGGGCCACCTGCGACAGAAGGGCCCCCACGGCGTGGCGTCTTCCGGGGGACAAAGTCCACTTGCCACTGCCGCAGGGCGGGCTGGGCCTGGAATAGATCAGAAATGGCTCCCTGAGTGCTGGCTGCTCTGGGCCGGGCCGGCACAGTGAGGGCCCCAGCAGTCCCCATTGCTCCCCGCAGCAATTTGGGTCGGGGGGCAGTGGGTGCCACTCTGGGGTAAAGCCAAACCCATGTCCCCGCCACAGTTTGGTGGCCGCCGTGTCACCTGCCCTCCCTGCGCAGCGTCAACTCGCAGCCTGGCTTTCCTGACCGTGAATTTAAGGGCAGGAGGTGATTAATGACCAACCGGGGGCTGCAGGATGTTAAAAATGTGGTTTTGGCTCAAACCAGAGGCCAGCGAGGGGAAACGAGCTGCGGTCGTAGCTCAACTGCAGGGCATGCAACACCTCCCTGTGAAACCACAGTGAGCTGCCCCATGGCTGCATTTGGGGGGCCTCAGGGGGACCCCCTTCATGCTACCAACTCCGTGTCTTGGCTGCAGTGCTGCTTCCAGTCTGACGTGCCCATTGGAATTGCTAATTAAACAGCAGGGTGGTTTATTTATAGCAACACAGGCTTCCTATCTCATGAACTCTTGTAGCGTTGAGCTAAGCCAAGTGGGTGCAGCACTCCCCTCGCGTCAGGAGGCTCGGCGCATTGCTACCCTGCGGCCGTGCCCGGGGAGAGGCGTTAGCCGCACAACGTGCCATGTGTGCAGGCAAGCAGGGAGTGCAAGGATGGTGCAGGGGGACAAGGGGGACCGGTCCCCGGCCGGCATCGCACAACCGGCAGCAGTGCCGCTGCAATAGCCCCACGGGAAGAGGGGGACCAGGGAGGACACACTGCGCCCCGCTGATAAATTGCAGCAGTGCAAAGGGGCACCGCAGATCCCAGCGGTGAGGTCGGGCTCCTCCAACCCCAAACACCCGCAGAGCCCCTGGTGCGGGCAGTGTGTCTGCCAGGGCTGATGTGGAAATAACAAGGACGTCAGGTTGACTGTAAACACATCCAGCATAACTGCTGGGGCCAGGAGGTATAAAAATCTCTCTCAGCTGCCTCTTTGCCCCAGAGCTTCATCGCTCTCGATTGCAAACTGGTTTTGGGTAACAGCAGGGCTGCTGAGGTTGGGCTCATCCCTGGAGAAACCGCGTCTCTCTGCTGCTGGTGTGAAATGGGAAGTGGGGAGGTCTGCAGCGCTGCTCTGCTGTGAAGAGGGATGGAGGCACGTTGCTCCCCTTCAGCACAGCAGCCCTGGTGCCAGGCATGGGGTGAAACTGTGGGTCAAGGTATGCAAGGGACACTTATAACATGTTCAGCTTGAGCAGCGGGAAAGCGATTTGTACCTAAAGTATTAACTGGATTTCTCTGTGGCTGGGGATGGAAGAGCAAGGGATGGAGATGAGGCAGCCCACCTGGTTTTCACGTGGGGAAGGGGATGGGAGACACTACACCGGGGTGGTGTGGGGCTTTCTCTGCCCGATGGGGATGCTCTGGCTCTGCTCGGTCCTGCCTGGATGGGTCAGTCATAAATGGTTTCGCTCCGATGGTCGGAAATAAGGAAGCCCCGATAAGATGCAGACTGATCAGAGAGCTCAGGGAGGCCCTCAATGCCTCCCCAGGCCAATGGAGACACACAGCCAGCTGGGGCCCCTTTGCTCTGGGGCATGAAATGGTGATGGATGCCCAAAGGGCAGCCGGGTTTCAGGGCTGCTGACTGCGAGGGAGGGAGGAGCGCAGGTTAACGGGCAGCAGCACGCTCCCATTTCCTATGTCTTGGGGTTGGGGACACCTCGGTTTTGTAGCGCTCCAAGTGCGGCAGAGGACTGTGCGGATGCCGTGCGGTGGTAGGCAATGGTTGGGCTGCGGCATCCCCCAGAGCACGGCCACAGGGAAAGTGAGACAGGCAGAGAGGCACAGCAGCAAGGGAGCCGAGGGAGCAAGTGGGGCCAGAGAGCCAGAGGAGAGCAGCAGGGCTTGCAGGGAGAGGGTGAAAGCTTGCTGACCCTGGCCAAGACGGCATCGACGCGGAAAGGGAAGCGGAGGCAAGCTGCGTTTACCTTTGGAGCTTCCCCCGGTGCCCTGGCCGCAGGCTTCCTGCCAGTTGCCTCCCTTGTGCGCTGCTCGAGCTGACTGGACCTGCCAGATCAGTGCTTGTTTTTTCTCTTTTTTTTTTTTTCCAAATTTATTTATTTTTCCCCCTCCCCGGTTCAGCCCCTGCCCTTTGCTGGGTTCTCCCGCTGCCCCAATCGCTGGGCGCCAGGCCTGCAGGAGGGGTTGGCCGTCCCTCCCTCCTGCTGCTCCACCTCCACCTGAACCTGTTTGTGGGGGGGGCAATAAATAACTCTGGCTTTTGGGGAGGGGAAAAGAAAAAAAAAGAAAGAGAAAAAAGGAGGGGGAAGGCAACCCACCCAGCCTGCTGGCCCAGCAGCCCTGGGGAGCTGGGTGTACACAGGTTGCACAAGGCTCCCAGGGCCGAGGAGGAATCCCCCCAGCTCTCCATGGCTGGAAAAGCCCATGGAGGTGTTGGGGCAAGATAAAACCCGCACCCAGCATCCGCCACCACCAGTAATACCAGCTTACCGTGCCATGGCGGCAGCCGGGGGCTTGCACTGGAGCGTGCCTGGGGGGGTTGGAGGTGTCTGCTCGACACAGCGCTGTGGGGAGAGCCCAGGGCAGAGCCTGCATTTTGATGCCATGGTTTGCTGAGCACCAGCAAACTTGATAATCTCAGGCTTCTTAAGGTGAGTTGGAGGGAGGGGAGGGGAGGCCGGCCAACCGTCGGCTGTGCCTACGGGTGTCTCGGGGTCTCCTGTCTGTTTCCTTCTCCTCCGTGATTTTAAAAGCCTCTTTGCAAGTTGAAACCAGTACCGCAGGGTGGCTCCTCCACCTGGCACTGGCCACAGGGAACCGGGCCCAGCCATGGCTGCTTGCAAACAGCAGGTGATCACTTATAATAATTACCAAGGAGGCGATTACAGCCCTAGCACACTGCAGGCACGGGCTGCATTCATAGCGGTGGCACCGCCTGGCACTGCAACAGCCTCAGCCGGTGCAAGAGAAACACTGACCCGAGCCGCAGTGGCTGAGCAGCAAAAACATTGGCCTGCATGGGCTTTGGGGCCAAAAAAGGGAAAAAAAGAGGGTATTTCCCTCCTGCAAGGCCCCAGCTCAAGCAGGATGAGAGGCTCAGGGATGGTGTCCGGGCCCTGGTGCCTTCGCTGGCCTCGTCAGCAGCGGCTTTCACACCTCCGGGCTGAGGCTGGGGTGGGCAAAGAGCCGGCCGGGAAGGGCTCCTTCAGCTTTCCCCAATCCCCGACTTGGGGAGAAAAAAAAAAAAGGTTCCAACCTCCCCTTTGCAAACAAAACCGAATAAAACCCCTCCAGAGGAGCGGTGCTGTAGGGCAGGCGGCAGCGCGCGGCGGGTCAAACGCTGCAACGTGCCGCCGGAACCGGGCAAGACGGCGGCCGTGGCGCCCCCCACCCTGAACGCCCGGCCTTCCCCCTCCTCCTCGCTGCCCTGCCCGGCGTGTTTTCGCCTCTAGTTATTCTTTTATTTGTGCTGGTTTTAGCAAATCCCTCTCGCAGC
>NW_010972672.1:431994-462106 GCF_000737465.1 Haliaeetus leucocephalus
CGCGCCAGGCAACTGCCGGGCTTCAACCCGGGCGTGGAAACGGGGGCTGCCGGGGGCTGAATAACGCCGGTCGGGGGTCGGAGCGTCGCCGGGGCCTTCTCCACCCCGTGAGGGACAGCTTAGGGGCGAGGGAGGCAAGCGCTGGCAAAGCGTGTACAGCTCCCGGTAGGGCCTGTTGTCCCTGGGTGAAGTGTTTCTGTTACCGAAATCCGGAATCCTTAACACCAATGTGAAGTTAAGAAGCAGGCACTTCATTTATTGCGGCGCTGGGGACACGGGGGATCGCTCCTCCAAAGGCGTGTCCCACTTAGTATCAAAATCCATCAGTTTTTACAGACTTTTTCTGTCAGGTCATTGTTACATAAGCGCTTTACATAAAAATGCATACTGTACTTGCTCTTAAATTTAACCTTTATAACGATTGGTCCTTTGATTATATAACCTTATCAATATTCTTATTTAAAAACAATCATTGGTCAGTTACCCTTAGCTCTACTGATGGGAATCTCGGCTACTCAAATCGAGATGGGACGGGTAAGGGGGTTTCCAAGCAGCAAACTGGTGTCCATGACGGTTTCCTTAGTTTCTTGAAACAAAACGTAGAAAAACCAGTAACTTCCTGGTGAGGTTTCTATGGTTAGCTATTTCAAACTTTAACAATATTAAGGTTCCAATAGTCACGCATAACACAGTTCTTAAAGTTTCTATGGCTACATTTCAAACTTAACAATCCTATACATTATGCTTCACAATTTTACTTCTTAAGCAAACCTAACTCTTCTATGTGATTAAATTTTTATTTCTTTACCAGAATATTTGCAACATATCTATGTTGGGTTTTTTTTCTGTACACACAGAGGTATAGGTCACAGGCAGGTCTGTGGGCCTGTTGACAAGGAGAAACACCCCCCGACGCCAAATCCGTGTTGGTTATTATGTCAAATATTGGTGCTGTTGACCTGTTGTGGGGGGAAAAAATGGGATAGCGGGAGCCCTGTTGGAGGGCTGGTGCTCTGGGAATGGCCTCGGTCCTGTGCCCTTCAGCAAGGCAGCTGTGTGTGTGTTCAGGGCAGCAGCTATTTAAGCAGCTCTTTTGGGGAGGGCTGCTCTGTCATCCACAATACCACAGTCACTTTGATGTATGGGCTGCAAAAGCCAGTGTAAACCAGTTGGCTTTGTGGGATGATAAAGGATCCCAAGGAACAAGCCCAGGTCCAGGGGATGGTAACAGCGTGAGGAGACTTGGTAGCAAATTGGGAGCTGATAAAACCTCTTATCCACCAGCGTTATTCCTGTGGGTAGGTAAGTTAAAAGCGAGAAAGAATGGAGGTGGTTTTGGTTGCAGTGGTGAAAGGGCAAAGCAAGCCGGAGGGCTGAGAGCACAGCTTGTTTCAGTTCCCTGCGAGATAGTGGCTTTCCATGCTCTCGGGAGTGAAGTTTTGAGGCTGACTTAACCCTGGTGCCTTTCTCTGCAGTACTGACTCAGGCACATCACCTCCTGCCTGTGGCTGGCCTCAGCCCCTGCGGACCCACCACCTCCTGGAGGTGCCTGTGGTGGGACCCTCGGGGGACTCTGACAACGTTGCAGGTTCTGCAGCAGAACAGCTGTGCGCCTGCCCTGTGCTTCCACAGAGCTGTGTCCTGCCAGGAGGGCAGTGGCTGGGGTCAGCATGTCTCTGGGGAAGGAGGTGGCTTCCCCCAGCCCTGCATCTGAATTCCCCCGACAGAATGCTCTTGAGCTGAGGCTGTTGTCTTCAGACCCTGCGCCACATCGGGGCTTGTGACCCCATCCTGCCTGCTGCCGCACCCCAGCCCGAGGTGAGCGGGCACTGCTGAGGCACGAATGGCTCCCTGCAAACTAGCAGGTGAATGAAAATACCTGTGTAGTGCAAGCTTGCTAATAGCCAATTCTCAATGCATTTAACAGCTTGAAGCTAATTAAATTTAAGCTACTTAGAGATGCCAGGTGACTGTGTTCCAAGGCCATTGATACAATACGAAACCTTCGCTTCCAAGTCCCAGAAATGAGAATATTGCTACAGGATGAGGTGCCACCTAGCAACAGACCTTTAATCACAATCGCTGCTCCTCTCCGAGGAGGCACAGTGAGTGCTGCCTTTTTGCTCTTAAATCGGGGCCGAGGACTCTGCGGGTGCATGGCTGCTCTGACCCTTCAAGCGAGCTGAAAGCGGTGTGGCCTCTTGTGACACATGCAGCGCTCACAGCGCTCTATACAGTGAGAACTGGTTTCATTATGAGAAGCATCACTGTGCAGACTTCTGTACAGCAGTACAGCTTTAGTCACAGCAGGGGCTTGGGCCAGTCTGACTTTTAATTACAGAACAAGACAAATCAGCCCTAATGAAATAGTTGTTCCTGACCTCTGGTGCTCATGTTTGCCTATATGCATCTTTCTGAGTTCGCAGGGAGCCTGTCACAGCTGTTACACGTGCACACACACATGTTCACGCTGTGGCACCCTTTTAACTCCCATGTTTCATTCAGTTTATCCCCACAATTCACCTCCAACACAGGGAGGCACCTATTGCCATTTTATAGAGGAGGGGATGAAAGGGTGGAGCTTGAGGTTAAACTTACAAACTGGTTAGAATTTTCCAGGTCTTATAAAGAAAAAATACTCTAAAGCTTTGAAAGTCAGTGGATTTGCCCTGGAGTTTACACGGACCATAAGAAAGCTGGAAATCAAGCTGCGGTCGCCTGTCCCATGCTACTGCCTTCCTCATTAACTGAAATTTGGAAAAATTAAGAGAAAAGCTTCTTCCCTGTACATTTGCAAACCCAGCTCTGCGAGGCTGCCTGATGTAATGTGTGGGGAATCTCACAGGGCATCAAAGGGCTGTTTGTGCACTCGAAGCTGAGCGAAGAGTCATGTGTTTGAGGGCACGTTATCATTCCTGGGCAGCGATGAACAAAGACTTTGTTCCTTATGCACAAATAACTCTGCCTGGAGTCAGTAAATGACTCGCTAAAGGTAGACCTGGCAAAGAGCAAAGCTAAGAGGCTGGGAATGCACATATATTTGAAAAGTCGCAGCGTTGGCTGTGACACCAGTCCAGCCGTGGGATGTAACCCCTGTGCTCCACTGCAGACAAACCCCCTTCTGTCTGCAGTTGTAGGGAGAAGAGAGCAGCTGCAGCCAGCACTGGTGTCAGGGTGGTGGGGCTCGGGTTTAGGCTAGCAGCTCATGTTTTGGAGCATGAGATGACCCTTGCTAGCCCTATTGCTCGGGATTTTCTGTGCAGCTCAGTATTTCTGTTACCCCAGCACATTTAACAGGTTGTTTTACCACTGTGTGTGGCCAAAGCGCCAACTTCTTTTCAGTGTCTCCCCAGCCAGCACCCATGCACAGCCCTAGCTCTGGGCTATGCACAGACACTCCAGCTCCAGCCTTTTCTGATTGTCCACATTAAGACAAAAAAAGGTTTGGGGGGGGGACAATTTCTTTGGGTGATGTGGATGGCAAAGGAGGGAGGCAGGAATGATACCAGTGTGAATGCAGTGACTCAACGGCAGCTGAAGATCTGGCCACTTGTGTCCGCATGGGTGTTATGTTTATTTACCATTTTGCTCATGGTAGTTGAGCCAGGCACAACTGTCGGGTGTGCTTAGGGCAGATGCAGAGGCTCGGCTGAGCCTGGAGCAAAACACAGCCAGGCTAACAACTGGATTTTTCCCAACGTCCGTGAAAACAGCAGGTTGGAGCTGCAGCCATGTGGTAGTGGTGCCAAGAGAAGGATTGTGCTGGCTGTGGTGAAAGAGGAAGGACTCAAGTTTCTCAGCGGTGCAAGAGCAGGGAGGTCACTGAAGGCAGAGGAAAAAGAAGCCAAAGTGCAAAAAAAGAGCGGAGAGGGGACCTGGAATGAGGTAGCTGGCTTTTCCTGCAATGCCGAGTTGCATGTTAAGGCAATGATTGACAAGGAAGCCAGGTCATCCTCCTGCAGACCTGACATCTGACAGCGGCTGGATGCTGCACTGTGGTTTGTCCCTAGTGCCAAAGCTCTTCCCCAGCTTCTCGGCGTGCTGGGAAGGCGCCATTCCCGCAGCTCTGCCACAACTTACTTCCTTCTCGCAGCCATGCAAGTTGAAAAGCATCCTGCTCCTGCGAAGCCACCGTCATGTTGTCGCTTCCCAGCTCAAGTCCAAGCTTGGTCACAGCCGGGACACATGGCCCGTCTCCACAGATGGTGCTGCGGTGGTTTCTCCTGCATCCATGGCACTGCCAGGCTGGGGAGGGGGGCTCAAGTCCGTGTTTCTCATTCTCCTCGGTGGGCGGTGGCTACACCTCGGTGGAGTACTCCATCACGCTGGGGGAGAAAGGAGAGGGGCGTTGTGGAAGGGAACTGTCCGAAATGGGAAGCAATGGGGAGGTGTGGAAAAATATTCAGAGTGGGAGCAGGGCCTTTTGCCAGAAACAAATGGAGAAAGAATTATACACTGTTTGTGGAAAATCCCTGTTTGTGGGAAATCCCTCCGTCAACGGGAAGCCAGAGCCTGAAAGCTGAACTGTGGCAGCGTGGTGCTTCCTGAGCCCCACTCACTTCTGCTCTTGCTTGGATTTTGGGGTGGCAGCTGGGACAAGGTGACTGTGAAGAGGGGCAGTCTGAGCTGTCCTCCAACACAGGGCTCAGTCCATGAAGGAAAGAAGCACCAGGGCGGCCCGCCCTATGGCTCTCAGCTACATTGGTTCTGTTTCCAGCTGAAATACTTGATTTTTTTTAAACAAAGTTTAAATGGAAAATTTGGGCAAAGTTGCTCCTTGTTTTAACTTGGAGCTTTCCTTTTTCTGAAGGAAAAGCCAAAGCCAAGCAGATGCTTCCTCTGGTGAGCACTAGTATTGAATTGCCTCAGGTGGGACTCATTTCACTGGCCTTGAGTTCCTAAAAGTCAGGCACCTGGGCTAGTGTGCAAGGCCACTGGCATGGAGGGAGATGGATCTTCATTTATGGGTAATGCAGCTCATCTTAGAAAGAACATTTTCTGCTGTAGGTCCCATGTAGTAGAGGCTGGGCTGAAAGCTGGGGGAGAAGCTACCCTGACAAGGCTGATGGAGGAGCTGCCCTGAGGGCAGGAGCTCATGGCCCCACCTTCTCCATGCCTGCGGTGGTGAGTGTTTGTTAGCCTGATCGTGGGGCTGTGGAGCAGATGGATCCTGCGGCCAGGCAGGACTCCTGCTGGATGCTGTGCCGTCTCTGAGCACAGCAGCCCCGGGCACCTTCCAGGGCATCACCCACCTCAGATCTTTACGAAGGTTGCTGTGTTTTCTGTCCAGAAATTGATTCTTAACCGACTGGGGGACATCAGGGATGTACCAGGCTGCAATCAGTTTGACGCACAGAGCCACGTGCTGCAGAAAGCAAAAGGAGCCGCCACAGGTGGTGAGGAGCTCTCCAGGCCAGTTAATGTGACCTGTGGGAGTGGCATGGACCCAGCCTGTTTCCCCCTGCTGCCATCCCCCCAGTTGCCCCAGCCTCCTCCTGCCTCCCTGGGTGCTCACCTCAAAGAGGATGAGGAAGGCAAGCCGGGCTGCGAAGATGTGCCAGAACTGGACCGTGTAGCTGTAGTCATCGGCGTTCCTGTAATCCCGGTACCTGCAGCACAGCCCCATCGGTGCCAGCCCAGGCTCCCCCCGTGCCGGGCATCATGCCCTGCCTCGGCTCCCTCCGTGGGGGTCCGAGAGGAGCCCTGGCAGCTTCCTCGGCACGGCTGCCTCCAAGCCCTGCTCCACCACCTGCCCGTTCCCCAGCTGCAGGCTGGATGTCACAGTGAGGGGCTTGGGGAAGGGGTGGGGGGAATGCTACTGAGCAATGGCCGTGGGCTGCTGTTACCTGCACTCCTTGATCTCGTTGCTGAGAAAGCCTGGCAGCGTTTCGGACAGCTTTGTGTATGGCTCTAAGTCCTGAATGCGGAAGACGGAGAGGCTGTGGTTGATGTAGCCGGTCGAGCAGCTGCAGGGGGGGAGAGATCATGTCTGTCTGTACACATTGGCCCAGCGGTGAAGGTGGGTGCTCCTGGTTCATGGCCATGCTGGGGGGCTGTGGCATGCCCTAACCAAGAGCTGCAGCTCTTGTGTCTTCTAGGGGACTCAAAGGCCTCTGATTGCTACAAAGCCTGTCTATCTGCAGCTTTCGTTTCTACAGTTTTCCTGCTGTGTGGCTTCTCAGGTGACTAGTAGTATGGTTGACTACAGACTGTAGCCTCCCATTTTGGGGAAGCCAGCACCCATCTGGGGCTCTCCCTCCCCTCCCTAGCTACCCATTTGTACAAAGCCTGGGGGAAATTAATGTCTCTGAGGCTTCTGTCCAGTTTGACTGAACTGGGCTGGTGAGCCAAGGCTTGGAGGAAAAGGGGGAGGGCAGGGGATAGTGTGCACAGGCACCCGGGCAGTCCTGCAGCTCTCCAACATTACATGGTGCTCTTTTCATTCAGGGGTACCAGTTTACCCACCACGGGGATGATGTGAGTGGGAGGCCATCTGGGATGCTGAAGGTGGTGCCATCTGGAAAACCTTTCCCTGCTCCCCTTTCCCCCCACCCTGCTGTGGGGGACCGCTCAGCTGCCTCCCTCTTCTGCACTGGTGGCACCGAGGCAGGCAGGGCTGCGAGCAGCCGGCTGGCAGCACTCACTCCACGCTCGTGCTGTTTTCCATCATGCAGGGGCTGTATGTGTACTTGTAGACCTGCACAGGAATGAAGTCAGATGTGATGGCGATCACCAGTCCATTCCCAATGACAGCTAGGATGCCGACAGCCTCCAAGACCTGCAGCCAGATTCCTGCGGGAAAGGAGCGGTCAGCGAGGCCCCTCTGACAGCTCACTGCTGCCGTTCCAGCGTTGCAGACCAAGTCCCAGCTCAGGGACAGGTTTGGCATGGCCAGAAGAGGTCAAGGAAGGAGGCCTTCAAGCTGCCCTTCAGCCTCTGCAGGGTCTGAAATTGCTTCTCCTTCCCCAACCCACAGCTCTCCCTGTGCTCTTCTACTTCCACAGTGAAGTGATACCAGTCCCTGACAAAGGGATGGATGCTCAAGGGCTTCACACTGGAGAAAGGGCTTAGTGCCGGCACCATTTGCATAAGCATCAACACTGGAAGGAGAGTGCTCCTTGGGCCCCATCTCACCGATGTCGTTGGCCTTCCTGGGCACCATGCGCTGGTGCAGCCGCATCATCTTGATAGCATCCAGGCGGATCTCGAAGAGGTTGTTGAAGAATGCCAGCAGTGGGGCAAGGGGAAAGGCAGCGACGAAAATGGTGGTGAAGCTGTACTGGATCACTGTGGAGGGGGAAAATGCCGGGTGCTGGTGTGAAGCCACAGCAGAGGGGACATCCTGCAGGGTCCTGACCTCTCTCTGGGTTTGTTCTGCTTTGTGGCTTGTGTCAGAGGGGCTTTGCAGAGGTGAAAGGGGGAGATAGACCTATCTTGGGGATCCCACACCCCCACAGGGGACACCCACCTCTCACAGGGCTGTCGGAGAGGGGGATCTGGGGGGGCCCCACAGGGCACTGGTTGAGCCAGCCAGGCAGAGGGACCGCCCTGGGGTTACAGCCATCACCTTGGCACTCTTGGGAGGAGAGGAAGGTCCTAGGCAGGTGCCCAAAGCCAGCACAGTTGCCCGCACTCTTTTGTTTTGGGAATGATCTCCTTGGTGTGCCAGAGCTCTTGGAGCAGGGCTGGGCTTGGAGCTGGGTCTCAGAGCTCTCCCTTGCCTGTGTATGGGCTCCCCAGCATCAGGCTCTCTCCAGGCAAGGAGGGCACGTGGCTCTGCACCCAGCATCCCACCTCATTCGACCCCCTGCCCTACGTACCCATCTCCAAGAATTCATCAAACAAGCTGAAGATGTTGACCTCCTTGAGCTGATAGTTGCTCAGCCACTGCCTTTTGCAGGGGTCCTCGGCCTCCTCCTCCTCCTCTCCTAATATCATGCTTCTCTTCTTGGGGCGCTGCTGCTTCTTGCGTAGCTTGTGGGCTATCCAGCTGCAAGGGGAGGGAGCGGTTTGTACGGCTACCTGGAGAGGACAGCAGGGCTGAACTGCTGCCAGTGACAGCCCTGGAGACCCGAGGAAGGAAAAGGAGGAACTCTTGGCCCAAAGACCAGGGTTACTCTCTGTCAGAGCTCGTAAGCTGTCCTGAATGTGCAGGAGCACCAGTGAGCACTCCGTGGGCTGGAGGAAAGCTTACGGGATGAGATACTCCATCACGTTGCTGATGGTCTGCTTGAGCAGCATAATGATGGCCATCTGGATGAAGAGGTCGGTGATGCAGCCGCTGGGGTGGCACTGCGAAGGGATGAGAGGAGTTGTGCTCTGCAAGCAGGGTGGCCTGGCCCAAGGGGCTGTTTGGCCAAGGCAGGTACTATAGGAGGAGGCTGAGATTCCCAGACCCTTGCTGGGCAGTAGGGAAAGGCAGAGTAGGAGTTGTGGTGTGAGTCAGAGAGCTTCATGGCAAGTCCCTCACCTCTTCCAGCCTCCACTTGCCAGCAATGCGCACATAGTTCCCTGGATGGCCGTTGATCCTGAGCAAGGAAGCAACAACAGCGATACCTGTTGAGCCCCGCTGCTCACCCCTGTTGGATGAACATCCAGGCGCAGGATGGAGGCCACAATCCTCTGGGCACTGGTGGAGAGGCAAGGGGCCTCCCCCATCTAACATGCCCACGGGGAAAAGTCATGGCCCTCCTGAGGTCCCAAATGGGGTCCCTGTGCCTGGTGAGGTGGGTAGAAGGACTGGGCTGTCCCTAGACCCTGGGGAGAGTTGGGGAGGTAAGCCCCAAACCCAGGCTCCCTTCTGCTCTCCCCTGGGTTCCCAGCCACCACTCACCGTCCCAGGAAAAAGGCTATGTAGATGAGTGAAGAAAAGTTTGTGAAGAACTGGAAGGTGAAGATCTTCACAGTGAAGTTGTTCTCACGCTGGGAGAAGGTCCGTGGTTTCTCTGGGGAAGGGAGCAAGGCGCAGGGGCTTGGTCACAGAGTGGTGGGACCTTGCCCTGCTCCCCCTTGGATGCCACAGCAGTTCTTTGAAGGTTGGAAGGGTGTCTGCCCCTTGTGGAGTCTTCCCTGCCCTTCCCCTGAGCCCTTAGATGGAGCTGAGCCCAGCTAAGCAGGGAGGTCCCTCAGAGCCGTGAGCTGGGGGAGAAGGGGCCCTTCAGCTGGGAGGGAAACCATATTGAGAGCTCTCCTGCAGCTGTGGTGGATTCCTGCTCGTGCCAGGTCTCAGCCCCGTAGGGTGGCTGCCCCTCCAAAGTGTAACATGGCTGTGGGACAGCCAGCTGGCAGCCTGGTGGCCACAGATGAGCTTGTGTGTTGGAGGGCTGCTGGCCTCCCACGGGGACCTGCATGGCAAGAGCTGCCCAGTAGATGATTTGTGATGCTGGAGGAAGGGAACGGGCCAGGAGCCTGTCTGCATTTGGGGACCAAGGGGGTGCTGTGCTGCGGTCCCTGGGTACTGCTGGGTGGCTCAGCGCTGCAGGTGGGAGACAGCCCCCAGTTTCCCTTACCCAGGTCACAGAGATAGAGGGCCATGTGCCTGTTGACCTGCAGGAGAGAGGTATAAAATGTGAGGGGAGGGTTGATGGTGGAAAAGCAAGGAGAAGACCTGCTGCCCATCCTGTGTCTCACTCCACACCTTGGTCATGATGACGATGGTGATGTAGTGCAGTACGGCCCCTGTCATCACTGCCATCGTGTTGGCCTGCTCGCGGAGGAACTCAAAGTTGCTCTGGGTGAAGAGAGCCGTTGCTATCACCCGGTAAATGATGAGCGCGTGGGCAATGCCAATCAGCACGGCAATCTGTGGAGGAGGGCGGTGGGGTGGTGAGAAGCTGTGCATGGAGGGCATGTGCTCCACCCCAGCCTGAGGACCACCAGCCCTTCAAACCCTGGTTCCCTTCACCAGAGCTCATCTGGCCTTGGCCTCAAATGCAAGCCTGTGCTTTTCACTTAAGGATGAGAGGTTCATAAGGTGGATGTCTCCACCTGAACTACTCGACTAGACTGTCTCTGTTGGCCCACGTGGAGAAATGAGGGCATCAAGGGTTTGCCTCTTCCTACCCTCTGTGTTATTGCCTTGATCCTCACTGCCTTCCAAGAGCAGAGTCTTCAGCCCAAATCCTCAAGGGGTGGTTGGCCTCTCCCATCAGCACAGCAAGGTGTGAGCATAGGGATACCACTGGATCCTTGTGATGGGCGTGGACCTGCCCTAATAACCTGGTTTCTGCCTTTGCTCTATCCATAGGACACACTGAGGTGCTGTTCTTGCAGCAGAGTAAGGAGGGATCAGGAGGAAAGCCCATGTGCCCTTAAATCAGATCTTCCTATAGTCACCCTGGCACATACCATCACCAGAACCAAGAGGAGCATGATGGTGCTGCGGAAGTAGGAGTGCTGGTACCGCCGGGGTTCATGTTGCAAATTATTGATCAGCTCCATAGCCAGCTCCTCCTTTAAAAAAAAAAAAAAAAAAAAAAGGATGCAGCAGAGCTGTGCCCAAGTAGTGGGAAGTCCAGGGGTCATTGTGTTAATGGGCATATGGGATGAGCAGCACCAGAGAACAACAGGGATGAACATGCAACCCAACGCACAACAGCATGTCCAATCCTGATTAAGTTCGAGCCCTTGTACAGGTGGAGAGGTGACTAGCAATGCAGAGAAGTGGTTAGCATCTGCGTCAGTCTCTGGAGGGCTCCGTCTCTCCCAGGACTCTCCTAGGACTGTCAGATGTTGGCTTTGCTGCTTGTTTAAGTGTCTCCATTAGATGTTTACATCTACAGAGAATCAAGCTGGGCAAGGGGGTCCCTGTGACGTGTCTTTTCTGTAGGTCCGGCTGACTCCTGCCCTGAAAAGGGAAGCACTAGGCAGGAAAGATGACATCCTCACCTCTTCCTCATCCCACCTGTACAGGTCCCAGTCAGTGACCACATTGGCTCTCTTCCTCTTCCACAGCTCCAGGAACACAGTGGCTGTGGGGGGAAGGATAGAGCACTGTGACACTGGAGGAGCTCTCAAAGTCACCTCTCTGTCCCGCAGAGTGGGATGGATAGTCATGTTACTATCCAACCTGATGGCAAATCAGCCTGGACTGCCCTTGGCCCATGGAGGACAGGCAGCCACCTCTGCATCTCAGCAACCGGGAAGGACCCTGGACATGCAGCAATGAGCACTCGGCCCCACGTGGGGCTGGGGATGGAGGTGTGCGGGTGAGTTTTCACTGGGAGTCAGGCCAGCTCTAGTGTCTGTAGGAATTTTGGCATAAAGAAGAGTAAGCATCAGGGCTGTTCTGCTGTGGTGGGCATGTTTATGTGGTGCCAGCCAGACACGTTATTCTGGATTAATGAAAAATACACCTTTCAAGTGGAATAGGTATCCTGGACTGCACCCCAGCGTGGCTACACATCTACAAATACATTTACAACCACCTCTTCTGTTAATCTGGATTGACCTTCCTGAGCTTCTCCCCATGTAAACCAGCCCATAGTGACACGCAAGACCATGTCCGTGACCTGCTCAGACCATGGTCTTGCAGGTGAAATGCCCAGCCCACCCCTGCAGTGGTGTTTGTAGCTGAAAGGGCTGTAGTAAAGCCAAATGAGATGTGTAGCTAATATGGTGATGGGATCATAGCAGCTCATGGCCCAGTGGCCTGTGTCCACAGCAGAAATCTGGGAAGGTTAATAAGGGATCTGGTGGTCCCTCCTTCCTGCAGCTGCCACCACTTACAGGCTGGTGCTAGAAAAGCCTGACTAGAGAGGCTGTTAGATGCTTTGCAGGAGGGTGGGTGAAGGAGTAAAAGCTTTCAGGCAGGACAGGTAAGGAGTGTTTGGGGAGCTGAAGGAAATTGCTGGGGTGATTTTGTTCCTTGCCTTGTCTGGAAGGGGAGCTGATGGCCCTGGAGGAAGAGGAGATAAGGACTAAAAAGCTCCTGAATGGTGGAGCTGTGCTGGTGTCCCATTTTCCTCCACCTACGCTCCCCCTAAGGCACAGTGGGCTGGTCCCTTTTCCAAGCTGTGTGTGCTTGGCACCAAGACATTGACACCTACCCCAGATCGCCATGAACATGGCAAACAAAACCGTCCCCTCGTTGTCAATCATGTGAGTGACCTGGAGAAGATCAAGGAAGAGCGTGATGGGAGCAGCAGGGTGCAGGGGCTGTGGCACCTCGGGGTCTGGGGAGAAGCCTCTGTGCTCAGCAGTCCTCTTGCCACCCTGGTCCCCCCTGAGACAGGCCGGGGTGCTCCAGGAGGACAAAATGCAGGAAGGGGATGGACACTGGGACTGTGATCTGGCTATACCTCCTCCTTATTACAGAGGTTAGTGGAGGTTTCCTGTGTGTTGTAGCCAGTTTGCTGGGGTGGCTTTTCTTTCTAGTGGTGTGGGAACAGCACAAGCTGGGAGTGTCTCCCTTTGCATTGAGCCTGTCTTGGGAACAGGGCTACCTACCCTGGCGTAGGTGCAGGTGTCGGAGAGGAGCCAGAATGGGCACTTCTGGTCACAGAGCGGGCACATGATGATGTTACTGGCTTCACAGATCTCCTTGCTAGAGAGAAAGGTATAGAGGGAAGCAAAGGGGAATAACAGTGGCTCAAAGGGGCATGCATAACAAAGGCTTGTGAACGGGATGCGCGTTTGGCATTCCCAACTGCCTTACCTCACCTGGCTGGAGTTGAAAACAGTAATCCCAGCCATGAAGACCACCAGTCCAGCCACTGCAGCAATTCCCAGCAGGTAGGTGTACCAGCCCAGCCAGGCAAAGTACAAGGCCACCTTCTCACCAAAATAGCACCTAGAAGGAAAGGTGAGATGTGGTTTGCAGCAACTGGAAGAGACCACATTGTTAGGGGATGCTAGAAAACGCTCTTCCACTCCCAAAAGGATATCAGGTCCAGGAGGGGCAGTGCTGTCTGCATGTCTGGGGATTTTGTTGGGATTGGGAGGGTCAGCTCAACTGAGTAGAGGAGCTGGAGGAACCAGAAGCGTGCAGCATTTCCCAGGGGATTTCAGCAGCAGCATGTGCAAGGAGAGATAGCTGGGTCTCCTTGTGCTCTGACGGCATGGGAATGCAGTGAAGTGCATTGTGGATGTCACTGTGGGGCTGCACAGCAAAGACGCGCTGAGAGCACAGCTCTGGCTGAGGGATGAACGCAGGATGGAGAGCAACGTGAGGCCGTTGTGGGGGCTGCCTTGGTCTACACTGCATGGTGCAGGGCACGCTGTCCTGCAGAAGTTTAGAGAAACCTGTGAGAAGCTTCTCCTGTTCTCAGTCAACCTGGTGACTGATGCAAACTAAGGAGTGAGATTTTATTTCTTTTTTTTTTTCTTCCCCCTTTTTTTTTCCTTCCCCTTGGTTAATATGCCACAAGGAGAGCCACTCTCACTGATGCCCACTTCCCTATGAAGTGGGCACGGTCCCACAAGTGCTGCTTCTGCCTTTCCATGAAGGGAGTGCAGAGGGTCTAACTCAAGGGGAGATGCCTGCATGTGGTCAGATTGACCATATGCCAGGCAAGAAGGGTGGGAACAGTTGAGAGATCAAGTTGCAATCAGTACCTACAGAACAGTTTTAGAAACACTGGGCCTGAAGATGATGAGGTGGCTGCAGGGTGCAATGTTTCTCAAACCAGAGCAATTTCTTCTGGGCTCAGCTATTTCCCTGCAATGCTTTCATGTCTCATTCTTATGGTGGCAGTATCCCAGTTTTTCTGGTGTGGGGAAGAGGATTGGGGGCATAGGTAAGAAATGATGGTAACTACTGACTGATGGACCTGCCTCCGCTCCTATGCTCCAGAGGAATTAACTTTCTACCAGCAGTCAAAGGTGGTGATGTGCTCCCTGACCTTTGTTTAAAACAAACAAAAAACCCAACACTTCCTGCTCCCCCTGCCCCAGTTTCATACTCGGCCCCTAAATCCTTCCATGACAGCAACAAGTCATGATGCATTGACCTTAGAAATGATGAGTTGTCTGACCTTGTGCACCATGGAGGCATCAAGAGTCCCTAGTGCCTCTGCTAGACTTGTGAACTGTAGTAAACATATAAGGAAGGAGAGCACATCTTCATTTTAACATCTCATCTCCCTAACAGAGCCCACTGACAACTTTATTAAATAGCATGTTCTTTTTGCCCTTCTTCCCCTGACCATGGAGAGGTAGTTTTCTTCCCCTTTTAAAATAAGAGCTGTGCTCTTCCCTGAGTTTTAATGTGGTTATAGGAGGCCCTTGTTGCCTTTAATGCCCCAAGTTCTGCCTCAGGCTGGATGTGCTGCACTGATGCTCTGTTCCCATCTCGCCTTCCTTTTGAACATGGGAATGCGTGGTTGAAAATGAAACAGCTAATTAAAAACCGTGCCGATGCGGGGGTTGTTTCATGCTGCAAAATTAGCAGATGGAGCTTGGTGCCACAGGGATAACCCTTAGGCTAAGAACTTTGCAGGCTTCAGAAGCCCAATATGTGCGAGAAGAGCCAGGTTCAAACTAATGATTTAAAAGAAAACACAGGACCCTGGCAAAGGGCATAAAGCCATCTGGATTTCAAGTGGGACCTCTTGGTTAGAAGGATCTGCCGTGCCTCTTCTGCCCGTGTTACCTGATCTTCTCAATCCGCTGTTCGCAAAATATATCTCTCCAGTGAAACCATTTCTCCTTTAGGAATTCCCTTACTTCTTCTTTCTGGAGAGCAGAGACATTGGTCAGACACAGGAATGTTAGGGCAACCTTAATCCCCAGCCCAGCTCCCAGGCTGCTATTGGGAGCATGGTCATGTCCTTCATCCAGAGAGGTCTTGATGCAGCCCCAGTTACCCAAAAATCTTCCCCCGCCCAGTCTTGCTCCTCTACCTCTCATGGCTTTTCCACCCAGGCACCTGTGTGCTTGGCCTCACCTCGTGCAGGGGAAACGTTGCCTCAAAGACCTTCTTCTTTATCAGCTCATCCAGCTTCTCTGGTAGCAGAGCAGAATGGAGAGGATTAGTGAGACAAAGCTTTGCTCTTGCGCCTGTGTATTCCCTGCCAGGCAGAATCACCCCAAACCTTTTCTGGAGCCTTTGAGGGGGGTTAAAAAAAAAAAAAAAGCCTGGGAGAGGCTGAACTATTCAAAAGGGATCAGCACTAATCCTTGTGGTTGTGCTACTCTGCTGGGCTGCCACAGGCTGTGTTGTGGCTGGCTCTGGGAGCAAGCCAGCTAGGCAGGTCCTTAGAGATGGCTAGAAAGCCTGTGCTGCTCTGCTCATCCTGGGGTGTCAGAGAGGAATGAGCTCTTCTGGGGACACAGGAGAGTGGCAGTGGGCAGCTGAGGTCAGGGGTTTGGGGAGAGGGAGTAGAGGGCTGTTGCTGGTTCCTGCAGTCCCAATCCCCCAGCCTCTGGAGGCAGCAGCAAAGGTACTTGTCTGAGCTGCACCCTGGCTTTCTCCTCCCCTCTGCATCGTCCCTGGGGGTGGTGAGGCTGCTGGAGATGCCTGCGCCTGCTATGGGGCAAAAGCCTTACTGCAGACCCAGGCTGAGCATCACCCCTGCTGGCCCTGTTCCCTTACCGAGGTCGGGCGTTATTGTGTTCTGCAGGATGAAGTTCACAATCCGTATCCTGAGCAAGGAGAAACTGTGGTTAAAGGCTGCTCTGGGGATACAGACCTGTGTTCCAGGCCCTGGAAAACAGAGGAGGGAAGGGAGAAGGAAGGGTGGGAAGAAATAGGGAGCTGGCTGTGGACAGTGAGAAGCTGGCAACTTTGCACATGGTGGGTGGAGGTGGCCTTCTGTGGAAAATGAAAAGCCTGAGGCAACTGTGAGCTGAGCTGGAAAATGGATGCTCGTGTGGAGAAAGGGGACTGCAAGATGCTGGAAGTCAGTAGTCCAGCTCAGCACCCACCTGGTGGTCACTGGTATGTCATGATGGACATCGCAGTTTTGCAGCCTGCTGTCGGGGTTCCTCAAGAGCCACTGATATTTCCGGAAGATCTGTTTTGGGGCACGGACTCCATAAAATAGCTTCTTGTCCTCAATTTTCTAGTGGGTGGAAGAGAAGGGCTGTTAGAACAATGCGAGTAGAGCCAGAGGTGCAGGGAAAAGGGCAGACCTGCAAAGGCCAGGGGCTGTGTGAGTCCTGGGGCTGGGGTCTCTCCTGGTGGAGCAAATTTATTTTCCAGCACTGATATGGTGATCAGCTCAATGGTTCAGGTCTTTCCCATCTTGTGGGATGCAGGAGCCCAAACCATGCTTGGATGCTGGGTACCGCAAGATAGCCAAGTATCTGCTGCCTTTTCCTCCTACAGCACCTCACCTTGATGGCAAACCCCTTCTTGCTCAGCTCATCCAGGAACTTCTTCCTCTTGATCTCCTTCTCGCTGCCCACTTTGTGGATGTTGCTTACCAGGACGAAATCCCACTTCTCTTCATCCTGCCCACAGAAAATACCAGGGAATTTATGGGGGTGGCAAGCTGAGAGCTCTCCCTCTCAGCTCCAGCCTCTCAGAGGTCTGGACCTTCATCATGACTGTGTGAAGGGTCCCTGGGAACTGGGAGTAAGCAGGAGAATGGGGATGGGGAAAATGAGTCAGCAGCTGCCCTGACACTGCCCCACTCCCCTCTTTGAGCTGTGCTGAACTTGCTGTGAGTGCAGAGGGAGCAAAGCTTACCGGGGGGGCAAATGGGTCCGTGTCTTCGACAGGAAAATCCCTCCAGGGAGTCAACAGAATTTCATCCTGCGGAAGAGAAAACCAGCCAAGGCTCCAGTGGGCTCCCTGGGAGATCCCGTGTCTGGGCACAGAGCAAAGCTCTCCCTGCAAACATTTGGATGGCATCGCAATGCCCGGGATCAGAGCCTCCTGAGGGCACTGGGATCAAGCTGCCCCACTCCGGGTGGTGAGTGCGGGTGAGCAGTGCTCTGCTTGTGATACACAGAAACCTGCCCGTCAGCAAAGCCCACCTGGCATTTAGGTGCTCTCGGATGTCACTGGTTGTACTTGCAGTACATCAAAAAAGACAGAGCCCGTGTAGATAAAATTGCATTACAACATAAGATCGAGATCCACCTGGCCCAGTTTTCCTCTTCCAGCAGCCACGAAGGGATGCCCAGGGAGGAGGGTATGAACAGGCTTGTCTGAAACCTTCTCCCATACACTACTGCTCTCCAGTTCGAAGAATTCCTGAGCCAAATATGGCTTTGTGTTTAGGGATCCTGGAGGGAATGCTGCTCTGTGAGTATGTGCAGCCTCATCTTGAATGAACTTATGTAATGCCCAAAATTTATGGCACCCTGGGGTCACAAGGGAGCCAGGCATGAAGGGAAAAAAACCCCTCCCTCTGTTCTGGACCCCACTTTGTCTCGTTTCACCTGATGCCCTGACATTTGTACTGGATGAGTGTCAACACTCAAGTCTCCCTCCATGCTACAGTGGTTTTTACAATCTTTAATCAACCTTTTCCCCTGTTTAGTTGTTCCTTTCAGACAGGGCACTGTTAGCTTTTTGGCAAGGGTGGGGAAGGTAGTTTTAAATTCCGGTGAAGGGAGAGTCGGGCACGGGCAATTGGAGGCTTGCACAACCCTGCAGACTGCAGCAAAGCAGGTGAAAAACGAGTTCTTGGAAAACACCTCAGAAGCCTCAGTCTGCGGCCAAGGGACAGAGAGGGGAAGATGAGCTGCTGACACTTGGCTTCTGCCTGGTTCCCTCCCGTTTGCTACCAGCTCTGAAGGGAGGCAGTGTGCAGGGGCGACTGCAGCTGCTCACCTTCACTATTTAAGCCTAATTATGCTCAGATACCCAAGTGGTGCAGCTCTGGTGGTGCATGAAGCAAAGAGGGTGGCCCTGTGGCAGCAGCTGCCCTCTGCCCAGTGTGATTTCCAGCCTGCGGTGTCCCTCTGTGAAAGGATGCTGCAGCGAGCACCCTTGGGTGGCCCGGACCTGGTGGGTGCCCAGAACTGGGGTGCATCAGCTTCAAACCACTTTGTCCCTGTCCTCTATGCCTGGCTTCCCTGATGTGATCTCAGCCTGGTTTTGCAGCCATAGTTCCCTCTTAGGCAAGAAAGGATTAGTCCAACCAGCCTTTCAATGGATTGGCAAGAGCATGCCAGGCTTCACATCCCAGTGAATGCAATGAGTTTAATAAAGACACGCTCTGTAGACCATGCTGTGACAGGGGCAGGGAATGGATCCTGTCTTAAAAACAGCATTTGGGTTTTTTTTTTTTGGAGTTCTTTGATGTGACTCATGGTGCAGCCCCACAAAGAGTTATGCCGCTGTTCCTGAGGGCATAGTGATGCAGCACAGAAGTGGGAAGGAGCTGCCAGGGGATGGGGATATCGTCAGTCAGTATTGCCACCAAAGATGTTGTGACCTGAAACAGTGGCCAGCCAGACAAGTTCATCCAGCTGTAATCTCGGGAGCAGAGCAGTGGTGGTGCAACCATGCCCTGATGTAAGATCTGGATCCCAAGCTTCCACTGAAGAATGAGGCCATGGGAGCAGAAGAGACCGGGATGAGGACAGGGCTGAAATGCTCTGCCAAATGCTCTCACGTGGAGCTAAGGCCCTGGCTTCACCCAAAGGAAAGAGCCATGAGGAGACTGACCAACAGAAAGCCAAAGTGAGAAGGCTTGAGAAGAGGGATATTTCCCCCCAGAGGTGCTGTAGCAATAAGAACCAGAACTTCTCACTGCTAAAAGGTGCCCCAGTTTAGGTCAGGACGCAGAGGGGGGGTTATGGTGCTGTCATCTGCTCTTGCCAAAGTTCTAAGCAGGCTTTGGGGTGGGAGAATTGGATTTTGGCTCTGGTTGGTCTCCCCAGGTGGGTAAGTGCCTAGCTGGTGTGGCAGGTTTCCCTGTCCCTGGCCGAGAGCCCCTCTCTGGGCACAGGGGAGGGTGTAGGAGTCCCATCGGGGCTCTGCCCCATTGCTGATGCTCTGATGCTGGCACAGATCTAGCCTGGCACCCCCTCTCTGCAGGTCGCATTGTCTCATTCCTGCCTGGCTGGTTTCTCTCAGCCTGCGTGTGCACCAGCCTCATCCTGCAAAGATTGCCTGCTGGGGCTGCCAGGCTTACAGCTCTATCGCTGATCCCTGCAATGTGGAGGGGAAACGACCTTTTGCGGACAGCGAGGTTTCAAGGTGTTCCTAGATGCCACTAGGGTCAGCACCTTGACACAGCTGTGCTGCTGGTGTTGACCCCAACAGAGCTCAGGACGAGGTGAATGGACCTGCTAGCATCGCAGCTTCTGTTTCCAGGTGGTTCCCACCTCCACCATCTGCAGGCATGCGCCCTGCTCAGGAGTCAGAGCATCCTGACCAGCACATCCATTTCCTGGGGAAGAGGCTGATGGGATTACAGAGGAAGGCTCACAAATGGGACGTATCCAGCCATGGGGCTTGGTCTGTGTAGCCAGGCTGGGTGGCTGGAGTATCGGAAGCCTTGCCCCCCGATCCCTGATGGTGCTACCAGCCCCTGCCTGTGCCTCAGGGCCTTCCCCACCAGGAGAGCATTCAGGCTGAGCCTGCAGAGCGTCAGCAGAGCATCCTTCCTCCACCAGCACTCCCAGTCATAATATTGCTGGTCTCTCAGACCTGATGCAGCCAGATCCTGTCCCTGCTTCTCCATGTTCCTCAAATAGCAAGCACTGATTTTAATCCCAGGAGGGACTTGTTGCTTTCTAATTTTCCAGTCAAGCCCTAAAAATTGGTACGGCTCTCTAGGCAATAAGGATGTCATGGTAGTGGGGTCTGGCTTTTCTCTGTGTTCCCATAGCAGTGTAATTTACCACCTGGTACCCGCTCTGCAGGCACCGCGAGTGCTTCTGTGTAGGACTGAAAAATGGGGAGGAATTTATGAATTATTTGCAGATTAGCACAGGCAATTCCCGCTACCCACTTCCGGAGAGTTAACAGATAAAAATTGCATTCAGCTACAGAGGGGGATTTGCAAACCTGAGATGATGGAAGAGCAGCACTTCAGCAGGTTTAATTCATTACAGTGGCTGCTGTAAGCCTTGGCTGCTTGGACCGTTGTGCAGAAGCCCAGCCTGCTTTTGGGGCCAGATGTGGCTTGTACACAGGGACAGCTGCAGAAGGCAGGGACTTCGGATCACTAGTACTCCCACACCTATTTATTTTTTTTTGTCCCCGGGGGACTGGCGACACTGTCTGATTATGGCTGCTTTGCTCTGGCAGCACGAGACAGTCAGATTGGCCCCACGTGCAGGCAAGGCCACCGCGGCTCTGAAGCGGTTGTATAAAACCTGGACTCTAATCCCTGCTATCAAGGAGGACGGTGCCTGCTTCACTCTTTCCTGCCCAGTGGTTGGAGCAGGATCGGAGGCGTGCTGTGCAAAGGTGTAGAAGTAACTGGCACAGTGAGAAGCAGGAATTTCAATGTTAAAAAGGGTTGGCGTGCCCTGAAGCGTGCCTGGTTTCTCTCCAGCTGTATCAGTGGGTCCTTGTCCCTTTGTTGCAGGCCAAGTTACCAGCTGCCCTGCGTGAGGTGACTGGATCCTCCAGAGAGATGGTAACAGGCACCCTTGGGCTGAGGGTGTAGTCACCTGTGTGAGTAACTCAGGCAAAGGACCTGCATAGGATCTGGCATCCTTGTTTTCCTTTCTAATTGTGGATTGGTGGGGGTTTGGGTGGTTCCCATCACCCACACTGAGATGATCAAATTGCTCTTATCTCAGGGATGCTTCTTACAAACGCTTCCCTTACAGCACTTCCACCTTACCTCATAGTTTCCTAAGAAATGTGACAATCTTTAATTGAACAGGCAGATGGTATGCCTGTACATTTACTAGCTGCCTCAATCTTAGAGAGTTTGCCTGGCTTTTTGAATAAAAGAAAACCACATCTTTTCTTTCAAGCTAGAGAAACTAAACTTCACAGCTCCCCAGCTCCCCTTGCTTTATTTCAGGTGCTCCTGAAGCATCTGGGGCTGTCATCTCCGCTGCTATATGCAGTGCCTTTCCCTGGGTTTATATAAGCTGAAGATCTGGTCTCAGTCCAAACCATCCTCCTCTGACCTGTGCTCTGGCACCTCTGAACTCTGGTACCAACGTCTGGGGCCCTGCGTGACCCTGCTGCACCTTGGGGAGCAGCCCAAGGCTCAGCTCTGCCTCGCTCCCCGGCTGCAGGGAACTGCAGAGCCAGCGGCACGCACCACTTTCCCCATCGCACATTCACAGGAGGAATGAGGTTGCTGGCTGGAAAGAGGAACAGGAGCTTTGTAGTACTTTTTGAGTACTTTAAAGGCTGAAAGCACTTGAGTGGTCGAGATTGGAGCTTAGCGTGTCCCATGTTTCCAAGCTACAGGTGGCTCAGAGGTGCTGAAGAGCAACCTCTTGGAAATAGCTGAGCAGTTTCTGTTTCCTACCTGCATGGTGGAGTGGGGAGCCTTTCTCTTTCCCCCACGGTCTTTTTGCTCCTTCGGGCAGATCTCTGAGGAGCTGTCTGTCGGGCAGATGGTGAAGCTGGGGCCACGGGCGGGACGAGCCGCGAGGCTCCTGGGGTTTCTCGCAGAGCGTGGTTTCCTTCCCCAGCTCCTTCGCCTGAGGTCTCATGTGAACGGAGCAGTGACTTGACTTCCGTGTGGGACTCTCATGGGAGGGAGCTGCCTCTGCCTGGCAGTGGGCAGATATCAAGGAGGAGGTGGGAAATCTGCCCTTCACCCTTGCTCAAAGGAGTGGCAAGCCCAGTACCGCCCAGCAGAGCCGGCAGGTAGCCGTGCCGCGTTCCTCTTGCCAACCCCAGTGCTCTGCCACCTCTGTCTTCCTCCTCGCCCCTCTCGGTGCCAACGCTGCTTGCTGTATTCTGTGAACATCCCCAGAGAGGTGTCACAAACAGGGGCCAAAAGAAGGAAGTATGTGAACATCCTGAAAGAGCTGTCACAAGCGAGCCAAAAGGAGGAAGGAGGCATTAGTAAAAGGTCTAGAAAGTGTTAAACTTTTTCTTACAAGATGGGAAAAAAACCATTAAACCTAAAAGGAGAAAATAAAGCTGAGCTGTGCGTAACCTGCCCGATTCTAAGGGTGAAGTCTGGGCTCCACAGAAGAGACTGGGTGTGAGAGGTAAGGGATGGGAGCAGCACAGGCTTTGAGAGTGGATGGGATGGAGCCAAGGGTGAGCCTGTTCCCAGCCAGGACAAGGAAAACAGGGAAAGCATGAGCTTCCCGATAAGTGAGGAGACTGCTCCACAGTTTTTCCACTTGAACGCAGCCCTCTTCCTCCCTGCCTTGGACAGTGGCCTGGTTTGCTCTCCACCACTTTGGTTTCCCTATGTGGCCTTCAGAAACCCTTCTGTGAACCTCAGAGAAAAATCTGGCTTCCTGGAAGGACTGAACAGAGACCAAGAAATCCTTTCTTCACGCCTCGCTGGCTGGCAAAAACAGCACTGGAAGTCGCGTGCTTTTCTTCCCTTTGTGCAATAGTGCTGTTGCATGAGGGGCATCAGGGTTTGGCGTCAATGATTACAGGAACATCTGTAAGTGTTTTATAGTCCTTAAGAACAAGTGTCCCCTCCCTCCTGGCTGAAGAGGAAAGCATCAAAGTGTGCTCTGAATGTTCCTCCAAACCACAGAGCCCTCCTGCCTCCCTGCTCCTTAAAATCTTGTCACTTCTAAGTAGGTAGATTTACTAGTGTACTAGATGATTTACTAGAGTACAGTTGCTTCAGCTTCGGCTTTCCTGATGGCATTTGTGTTGGGAAGCTGGGCTGTGGCCCACTGGAAATCGTAACCAAATCACTGAGCACTTTTTTTGTTCATAAAGGCTTGATCCATCTGGAGCTACAGCTTGGAGCAGGGTATAGCTCTCTAACAAAAAGCATGAGTGAAAAGGTTGTTATGTGTAAACCAGGTCTGACAGCTCTCCTTATATTTGTTTTCTGGTTTTTTTGTTGCTTTAGTTTCCAAGGTAGGAAGAGCTGCCTTTCCTGGGTGTAGCAGAAGGGCCAATAACTGGTCTGGATTCCCTTGGGCTCTCTAACAGCATTGCTGTGTGTTGCTCTTAAATAAAGTACATCCTGGGGAGTGATCTGGCTGCGTCCTGGCAGGAAAGGCAGCCAGCATTTCCAGAGTGTTGTTCCCAGTCAAGCCAACATCACTCTGTGACTTTGCCAAGTGCCTTGAACAGACTTGGAATCAGACCTGCGAATTTTAAAAAATAGGAAAAAAAAAAAGAAGAGGGACCCCCCCCCCCAAAACTTGTCTTCCAAATTTCCTGCTGTGTGTGAAATGAAAAGCAGAGCAGGGGAAGGAGCGGGCAGACCTTTAGTCTCCCAGAGGCAATCTGCAGGCCTGGCCAGGAGGGGAAAACTGTCTTTATCACCAGCAGCTCTCCATGGGTGTGGGAGAACATGTGTGTGTTTACCTGGAGAGAGAGTGAAGCCTTGTAAGATAGGATCGATGGTGCTTTCCACATCTCCTGACTGAAGACCGAAGACCTTTGCAATGTGAGCACTGCTGGGTTAAACGGAAACAGGGTTACGTGTAGGTGGGACAGCCACGTCACTCCACCTGCACATCTCTTTCTTCCTCCTGCAAACTTTGCCGAGTAGGACTGGGAGGACTTTGCTCTCCAGATGGGCCAGCTAACTGAATGTGGGAATCCAGCAGCAGTCCCAAAAACTCACAGGCTTTACTAGCCAGTGGGGAAGGTGAGTCTGTGCCTGCAGATTGGCTTTGTCCAAGGTATCCGACCCCCGCAGCATCTCTCATGGCACTCAGAGGAGATGGTGCACTGCTGCTTCTGTTTAGGAGGAATTTGGCTTTGCCTAGGCAAGATTTAGCTCTTTTTGCAGCAGGGCAGGTGACCAAATTGATGATGTTCCTCTTTCAGTGCTTTCCTTCCCAGGCAACCCTCCTGCAATGCACCGTCTCAGCATTTATTGCTCTTGGAGGACTGATGCTGAGGATGGCAGCATGAACAACTAAAGTCAGGGAGGGAGATGATGTACCTTCCAGTCCATTGGTGAAAAATCTGCTTAAAACATTGTCCTGGTTTTGGCTGGGAGAGTTAATTTTCTTTCTGGTAGCTGGTATAGTGTTATCTTTTGGATTCACTATGAGAAGAATGTGGCTAACACACTGATGTTTTCAGTTGTTACTAAGTAGTGTTTATACCAAGGTAAGGATTTTTCAACTTCTCATGCCCAGCCAGCAAGAAGGCTGGAGGGGCACAAGAAGTTGGGAGGGGACACAGCCAGGGCAGCTGACCCAAACTGGCCGAAGGGATATTCCATACCATGTGATGCCATGCCCAGTATATAAACTGGAGGGAGTTGGCCTGCAGGGGGGATCGCTGCTCAGGAACTAACTGGGCATCGGTCAGCGAGTGGTGAGCAATTGCATTGTGCAGCACTTGGTTTGTATATTCCAATCCTTTTATTATTATTGTCATTTTATTACTATTATTATAACTATTATTATTTTCTTCCTTTCTGTCCATTAAACTGTCTTCATCTCAGCCCACGAGTTTTACTTTGTTCCGATTCTGTCCCCCATCCCACTGGGTGCAGAGGAAGTAAGTGAGCAGCTGTGTGGTGCTTAGTTGCTGGCTGGTGTTAAACCATGACAGACGTGAAATGTTGTACATGTGCCGAGGTATTGCAACCGCACAAACCCTTTGTAAGCAGCCAGAACTATTTAAGATGTTATCACCCTCCACTGTTTAGTGCTGCTGGGGCCGGTCAGGTGTTCCCGTGCTAATCCACCATGCCGTCACATCAGCCCGATAGACTCCAACCACTTTGGGCAGTGGTTTGACCCGACTGCACGAGTTGGCATCGAAGCTCTCTAGGAGCACTGCCTTGACCTGTTAATTCCAGCTGGATGTGGAAATGGTAGTTTCCGCCTGAGAAGTGGTAACAAACCACTGAAGGCTTTCATGGATGAAACCACTCCAGCTAGATAGAGGATGCCTGTCTGCACCCCACCTGACAATGATGCTTTCTGACAGGGAGCTCTTCTTCTGAGTGCACAAAGGCTATACTGCATGCAAGCATCCCTAATTTAGGATGGTGCTAAAATATTTATTTGCTCTTTTCAGTTCCTAGGGTCTTGGATTTCTTTTTTTTTTTTTTTTTCCTCAGGGGAGGGGTTTAAAGGGTACTGCCTTCCTGTGTATCTGGCTAGAAGGACAGGAAAGAAGAAAGATCCTTCAGAAGTTGTTTAGACGTTTTTCAGCACTGAACTGCAACTTTCTGGTTAGCAGGGCTGTGTTTCCCTGAACCACTTTACGTCACTCATGAACTGATTTGAAGCAGACGTTCTTCATCCTGCCCAGGTATGTGGTTGCTCCAAGAAACACAGTAGCTGGCTGCTCAGCTTCATATGAGAGCCCAGCACTAGAGATATCTTAGCTACTACAAGAAATTTCAATTCAGTTTGTGTAATGAGTGGCACAAAATGGGTGGGGAAAATAAAAAAAAGAAAAGAATTCAGGACTTCTATTGTCTGTCTTCATTTTGAAGGCATCCGTCAAAACCAGATAGAAGTGTCTGGGAAAAACTGCTAAATGAAACTGGCTGGAAAAAATTAATGTAAGACTTGAATCCTATCTGCTATTGGAAAAGGAGAGGGAAGACAAGCTTCAAACAGAAGCCAGTGATGCTGAACCAGCATATGAAGCCTGATTAATACTTGTTGAACCTGTTAGGCTTTAGGATTGATTGTAATGTCTGTGTTTCTCAGCAGCCAGTAAAAATCCTGTTAGAAAACAGCGCTAATGAGCAAGCTGGCCAGAAACCGAGAGCCTGGCAAGAAGAATATGTTGGCTCTGAACACTCAAGCTGCTGTCATCCAGCACCACCAACTGTGCTTTGGGGATAGTTCAGCAGGAATGGTTCTGGTTGGGAAAATTTCCACTTTCTTGGCCAAAAGTTGTTTTGAAATTTGAGACTAAGGCAGGCAGAGGAACAGCCAGTGTGCTGCAGAAAGGCTAGCCCACAGCTGCCTCTGGAGGTGATAGCGGAGTGGTGTAGCCTTTCTCTGGCTGTGGGATGTGGTGCTGCTCTGCGTAAAAGTACTGGGAGGCTTGGCTTCACCCTGGAAGTCATGGAAACACAGAAGTGCTGTTGGAAGGGGCCCCTGCAGGTCTCTAGTCCAAACTCCTGCTCAAAGTGGGGGAATTGGCAGCATTAGCTCATCAGGGCTCTGTCGAGCTGAGTCTTGAAAGCCTCCATTGACAGAGATTCCTCCCCCCTTCGCTGGGTGACGCGTTGCAGCCCTGCGCAACCATCTTCAGGAAAAAGCTTCTCCTAAAGTCCAAACTGCACTTTCCAACTGCAGTTTATGGCCTCTGCTGCAAAGTCTGCTCTGGCTGTACATTCTTGGCCTCTCGTGCACTACTTCTGGCCAGCAAGTATCTCTGAAAAGCCGGGTCCTATGACGCCAAAGGCCATTTTGCTGTAGAGTTGAGTGGCAGTACAATTGCCCGCGTTCTCTTGTAAAACAGAGGCATTTTCACCCAAACCCTAGTCTGTTTAGATCCATTGGTATCCCTGGAGCTACAGTTCATAGATTACAGCAGAGGATGTGGTTTGGGGTGAAGCCCTGCTTGTAATTAAAAAGTACTGGGTGCTTAGGAGGGTAAATCTCCTTTCCAAGCATGAGGAAAGGTTTTTTGTGCTGCCACCTGCTAGTGCGAGAGGCTCTGAGACCTCAGGGACTGCTTTCATGTACTGACACCATTCAGCCTGCTGAAGAAGCTCCACTGGACTCTCCTCGACACGTCATTCGCAAGGTATCAGTGTTTCCCTCCGTTGGAGAATTCCTACCCGTCCTGAAGGCCCAAAGCAACAGTGATGGGCCCACGTCAATAGACACAAGGCAGACGAGAGGCCATGAGTGACCAGGAGACTTGGACCTGTCTTGGTGCTTGCCATGACTGCAGAAAGCCAAATCATCAGCTGCCCCGTGAGTATCGTGTGTTTTTTCTTTGATGTTTTGCACATGTCATGGCTATAAGGTGGGGGGAAAGGGACACCCAAAAGAGTCTATTCACATTTCCTTCATGAGGTGTGGTGGATGCTCCCCACTATGACAGAAAGCTGTGCGACCTCAGCCTTTGCTTTTAGTGTGGGAGGTGGCATCTCTTGGAACAAGCTAAGTGTCTCCAGGTCTCATAAAACATAGTGGGGGGGCCAGGAGAGAGTGTTTCAGGTTGATAGGGGGTTATGCAGCAGCCAGAAGTGTCCTTATGTATCTGCAGAACTGTGGGTTTTTTTTTTCTCAAAGGGCAGGAGTATTCCACCTTCTCAGGGAATCTTTGGTTTAATCCTTCTCGCTCAGATGTGGCGACTACACAACTTAAGCTGTCGTTACTAATTGAGAGAGAAAACAAGAAGAAGCGTGGTTTTGCCACCACAGCAAAGCTGCTTTCAAACACAAATGGCTCTAATGGTTGGGAACTGGTGGTTTAAGGTAACTTCTGCTGCCAGAGCCCGGGCGGCCACTAAACCGCACACTCCCTGTTCCTAGCCCAGCTGGTTGCTGCCATCATGCGGCCAGCTCGTTTATTTGCAGCCACGTAAATCATTTCTTCCTCGGTTTTCGTTTCTCTGCTCCTGCAGGGCTTTCTCTTTTCTCCCTGTAGCATCCTCTGGTGCTTTCTGCCTTGTCAGGATGGCTCCAGCGTCTTGCCAGAAAGAAAGGTCTCCCTGCCTGCAGGCCGGCAGCACTGTGTCGTGTTTGGATTTGTTGTGGCTGAAGAGCCTGACCTGGTGTTGATTTCAAAGAATAATTTGGAAAGCCCTGCTGCAGGTAAGAAATCCCGCGAGGGGGGGTTTGAGGAATTCTAAGAATACAGCAGGCTTGAGGGCACAGGAGCACACAACACCCTCCGTTTGCACTTGTCTCTCCAGGTACGCTCCAGCGTGCACCTGAAGAAGAGAGCCCTGGCCAGACCCCTCAGCGGGGAAACAAAAACCTTTGCCAGCAAAACACTCACATTTTTGCAAACGCGAAAGTGGTCAGGCGGTTAATGTTTCATCGCACAAGGAAGCAGGAGTTGGGACATCAGGGATGGGACTAGCCAGAAAGCACAATCTGGGGTACTTGAAAGCTGCACAACACTCTGGCAAAGAGCACTTGCCCCTGAGTAATTCCAGTGACTGTGTATAGAATTAAGCCATTTTCTTTAATTAGCATTCTTTGGTTACTTTTGCCAAAAGATACAGAATTTTAGCATCAAATATTTTTACAATACTGCTACAGTTTACAAATGCCAAGTTTATGTACTCATAGCATAACACTGTCCTGTTAGAGCTGAAAGGACTCTTTTCTTTATTCATTCCCCCCCCCCCGCTTCGTGTTTTCTTGGAAAGAGAAAACAGCATTCTCCTCTGCTTTTTTTTTCCCTGATGCCTGCCACCTCCAACAAAGGTACCTCCAGGCTTCACAAGGTCAAGGCACGTTCACCAAAGATCACCTGGGAGCTCTTGGCAGCGCTGGGGACGCTTCCTCCTGGGCCGCGGTGAAACAGTCGCCTTAAATGTCAGGGTCAACACACCTAAATTCCCGGTGCGCTTTCAATTAGCCACGCTTCCCTTCTCCCATCCTGCAGCGTTGTTTTGTGTTATCAAAACGCTACTCGAACCTCTGGCTCGGGGACTGCTGGACTTGGGCTGTGAGGGTGTTGAGCAGAACCGGTCTTGAAGTGTGTTAATGCATCTCCTCCCTCAGCGCCATGTCCGGGGTCCCGGGCAGCGGGCACCAACGAGGGGGCAACGCCGCAGCCCTGTGGGGAGCAGCGATGCCGTGGGTCCTCTTCCTCCAGGCCGGGACCTGCCCTTTGGCCTCGGTTTTCACCTCTCGCAGCCCCAGGAGACGTTCCTTCGTGGCGGCTGCGGAGAGGCCGGGGGAAGACACGACTCTGTCATGGCGGGGCAGAGACCCCTGAGGGAGGAGGCCGCGTCTCCTCGGAGAGGGAGCTGGACAGGCCACGGGACTCCGGTCCTCGAGGGGGAGGAACGCGATGGCGGCGGGGCTCGGGGCTGCATTGCCAGCACCGTCTGCAGGGCTCCCTGCGGACAAAGCAGTATAGTCCCCATGCTGCATTTCTCAAGGGAGTTGTGCCAGAGCTCACAGGGATGGCCAGAACAGCCAGGTTGCCACTTCACACCATCTTAAGGTGGAAAGTGAGGGCAGGTTCCCGATGTGTGTCATTAACTTGGAAGCTCTGTGTAGAAGAGGGAATTGTATGTCTTCCTGCACAGCAACCTGCAGGTAACTACTCGACGCCAACCTGATTCTAGTCCAGCTGCTGACAGTTCTTACAAAGAAAAAGAAAATGTATTTGCCCTGAAGTCCTAATTATTATAAAATTGCACATCTTTATTTTTTCAGAAACTAAGGTCTTTTATTGCATTTTGCATCACCATTCAAACTTAGGAATAAACCGCACTGAACCATGATGCATTCTTAAATGCAGTATCTCAGCAGTTTACAATGTTTGATCTGAACACAGGAACCACTTGAAAAACATTATTGCTAATGATGGAATAGCTCCATCTTCTGGAACAAAAGTTATTTCCTTGACAGCCATCTTTATATTTCCAACATGGATCTATATGTTCTATTTCAAAACCTAACTTGAATATTTTTACTGATAGAAGGTGAATCTTGGGTAGAAAACGGGAGGAATTTAGGATAATGTGATTTCTGATAAACTTTAGGAAGCATTCATTATTTTCTAATGACACTGAAAACGCATGTCCATCGTTCAACATGCCATATACCTTATTATTCGAGAAATAGCTGGAATGTGATTTTGAGAACAAGAATTTAAACTCTGTTTAAGACAAAACACTCAACACAGATCGTTAACTTTAGTCCTGATTTAGGGTACTTTAAATCAGGAGGCGGGCGGCGGCGCGGCACCTCGCGCGCACCCACCACGCGGCAGCGGCGGGAACCGCGCGGTTGCCACGGCAACGGGAGACGCCCTGCTCCCGCCCCGCCCTTTCCTTAGGAGCGCTCTGCGCTTGCGCCGGGTTCCGCGCTACGTGGGGTCGCGTCGGGGGCGTGGCCCGCCCCGCCCTCCTCCCCCTCTTGCCCGCCCTCCCCGCGTGCGCGGCCGTTACGCGGCCGGTGCCGCCATGAGGCGCGGGGAGCGGCGCGGCCCCGGCGGGGCCCCGGGCAACGCCGC
>NW_010972672.1:462116-466432 GCF_000737465.1 Haliaeetus leucocephalus
CGGGGCCCTGGGCAAGGCCGCCCTGGAGGAGCAGCCCCCGCAGCCCAACGGCGGAACCTCCGCCGCGGCGGTAGAGCGGACCCCGCCGCCGCCGCCCGGCGCCGAGATGGACGGCTCCGGCCTGCGCCGCAGCACCGAGTCCGAGGTCTACGACGACGGTACCAACACCTTCTTCTGGTGAGAGCCGCCCCCCTCACGCCGAGGCCCGGACGGGGCCCCTTCCCGCCCGGCCCCGCGGTCCCGCTGTGGCGAGCAGGCCTCCGCACCGAGCTGCGGTTCCCGGTTCCCCTCGGCTCGCCCCGCTTGCTCCTCACTCTTGCGGGCGTTCCGCCGGCGGCAGCGGCCTTTAATTCCTCCGTCGCCTGTGGCGAGATGCGCGGCTTGTCGGCGCAGGCAGTGCGGCTCCGCGGAGTCGCTGAGGAAATGGGTTCTCGGGCTGGGGGCTCCGGGAGCAGAAATGAAAAGTTACCGCGCGTTATCGGCAATTTACGTTGCGACTGCGTCAGGCGCCGGTGCTAAAACTGAGGAGCCGTAGACTGTGTCTCCAGATGTTCTTCCTGATACTGTGGCACTATCAGTTATTGCTTCCTGGCAATTTAACAGTGATTCGGGACTGACTTCTGGCAGCAGCATGTCCTTTCTCAGTCCCGGTCATTAGCGAGGAGTGCCTTACAGCTAACCGGGAGGGCTGGTCTCGCGAGGTGAGCGCTTTGGAGGTGGGTGCTGGCACTCGGGGAGCCCACCGACTGTGGGCAAGCTTTCATGCTTGACTCTGGTTATCAGTGTTCTTTAGGTGAGCTCCACCTACTTCTTCCCCCTCCCTCAGTCTCGGAAGAGGTCTTCTCTCTCCGTGTTGTTTCCTGTAATTCTGCTAGAAGGCTAAAGTTGTTATGCTTAAGTTCTGCTGGTGAGGTATTTGGTATGGTTTTGTGGCATGTTCGGTCCAGAAAATCAGTGCAGAAAATTGTGACTGTCTGTGTTAGGCCAATGGCGCAAATCAGTTTTTGTTAAATTCAGTCCTTGCAGGAAGGGACGCGTTTCTAGAAAAGTGCTTCTAAATCCCATCTTTGCTGGGGTTGTTCCAGAAATCTGCTTCAGCGCACATGTGCGTACATCCATAGTTTTTCTGTGCATGTTAAATGCACATCCTTTTTGATTAAGGAAACCAAGCTGACATTAAAGTCCCTTGTTTGGAATATGAGCTGAGGGTGATATGATTTGGCTCGAGTTTGACATTAAAGAGTAGGAGGGGGAGGGCACTTGGCTCTCACTCTGCCAATCTGGGCAGTAGCGGAGTGGAGGGTGTTGATCTTGATGAAGCTGCTGATTCTAGGTGATATTTCTGTCTGTGCAAACTGCAAAGAAACACTTAGATGCTGCTGGATTGCAGGGTGGTCTCTGCAGAAGCCTTACAGACGTGAGTGTAGCCGAGGGACACTGTCACCTTGAGGGCAAGAGGACCTTTCCTGGAGAGCACCTTAGCGTTGCCACATGTAGGCTGAGTGAGCGACTGGATAACTGGATCCTGCTGAGGTCTGCAGAGTAGTGCCATCTTATAAATGGAAAATGGGTAAAACTGACATTTTCTTACTATCTAGTTAAGGTGGCTCTTGCCAGGTATTTTGTGATGCCTTAAAAACACCTATTGCTGTTTTTATTCTATAATCTCACCTCGTTGCACCTTTTTCCTGTTGTGGGGGTGTGCGGCCAGCATGCAGTCTGGCACCCCTATAGGATTTTCATCTTAAAATAAAGGCTGTAGCTGCAGTTAATTTGTCCATGTGAATTGTTCCTTTGGAAGTCCCAATGTGCCACTGTTCTTTGAGGATTTTCCCCCGTATTGGCTAGTCCCTTCTAGGAGGGCAGTGTGGACAAGTATGGTGTTGAATTGTTCCTTAACTTACCTGTTTATTTTATTTTCTCTAGTAGTGTATGTTGCTTGTGCTGGCAGCCAGGAGTTTAAACTTGTAAAAGTTTCAAGGTTTTTCCACCGTTACTTTTGACCTGTGCATGACAGCGTTGAGTGTGTCAGTGTATCCTTTGGTAATGACTCAGTTCTTACAGTGGCCGAGAATAAAGATTATACAGAGGAATGATTTTTTTCCTGTGACCCGTGGTACTCTTCTTGTGCTGTGTGTTATAGAGGTGGTCACAGAAAATGGAAATTTCAAGAGAGTGGGCGCTCTCTGTCTTTGCCTGTATGGAAAGTACCTTTTCTCTTTGAAGTTCAGAAGCTAGGGGATAAGGTTACCCACGTGGCATGCTCAGTTTGGAAAAATTCAAGAATTTGGGACTTGTAGATGCAGTCAGAAATCATTCTAGAAGTAGTTCAATTTGCAAAGGTAATTTTACTGCTATAAATGCAATCCTTTGGGAAGGTGGTACTTTCTAGCTGTCTGCCTGCTCTTTTTACATCTTCCTAAAACTTTGAAAAAACAAGTTACATGCTGTATAATAATTCTATTCTTACTCAGTCGTAACTTGAAACTGGAAAATACTATATGTTAATTACGTTGTGGGAACCTGCTCAGTCAGTACCTTGACAGCTCTTTTTCTCATTGGGAAATGTCAAGGAAAGGAAATGGGAAGAAGCTTTATGAAACAGATTGGCAGTCTCTGTATCTTTTATCCCTGAACTAATTTCAAAACATCTATTACTACTAGCAGAGAGCTAGAAATATCAGGACTGCGTGGCAAGCCGCTGTTCTAGGCAAACATGTTCACTGTTGTTTCCAGTACCTTTGATTGTTTCTTGCCTGTCTGCTTACAGAATTAGCTTTCTGAATAAAAACAAAGGACCTCTTTGTGGCTGAGATTTTGACTTTTTATTTTTTGTATGGTGTGAAGCACAGTAGATCTGATATTTTTACTGAGCTAGCATGGAAGAACCACCGGTTTTGTTTGTTGTTTTTTTTTTTTAAATATCCCCACATAGAGCTTTCTACAACATCTCTGTGGCTTTGTTTCTGTAACCTGCAGCAGAGTGAGTGCTGATGTGTCTTACAGGTTTTTGCTAGTGGGACTTTGTTCTGTGTGGGAAAAGGTGAATCCAATAGAACCGGGGGTTTTGTCACCTGTGAGCAGTAACCATGACAGATGCCTAAAGATAGTTGAAGCTGGAAAAAGAGGAGCTGTGTGTCTTTCTGTAGGGGAGCAAAAAAGCTCAGTGAAATAGTAAATTGATTTATCTCCACTAAATAAAATAAATGATAAATGTGGAGGTGTGCAGCAACTTTTTTAAAGAGAAGAAGAAATGTTCCTCCCCCTCCTCACAGCCAGTGAAAGGCAGCAGAAGGTGGTGTGGTGTTGAGTGTTTTCATGCCAGCCCAGCCCAGTCTTGGATTACCAGTTTGGGATCATCTAGTTAAATATCGTCTATGGTTTTTCTCCTAAAATTTCTGTGTTACCCCTGATTTCTGTATATATTTCATAGCTTGTATTTAACAAAAGTGTATCTTGCAGGAAGTCTTACAGTCTTGATTTGAAGACATTGGGAGGTGCCATATAGGTCTTTGCCACTACATTGCATTGTGACTCTATGGGTTAATTGCTTTTACTAAGCCTTACTTTAATTTGAATCTAATTCGCTCTAATGTCCTCTGTTGGTTATTGATGTGTTTTTGTCTCTCACACTAAATAATTCTATATTGCCATCATGTGGATGTGATGTTAGTTACTAAGGTCGTAGTGTGGCAGCACAGATCTGTGGAGCTCAGGAAGTTTTAAAAAGAAAAAGGAAAAAAAAGGAAAAGAAGGAAAAAAGAAAGAGGAGGAGAATGGTGGGTAGAAGACTCCATGGGCTAATACAGCTTTTGTAGGAATTAATTCAGCCTATTTGGTGCAGAAAGCATAGAAATTGCAGCTAAGGAAAAGGTAGTGTGTAGATGGCTGTGCCTGGATGTTTCTCTTGTTTTGGCCAGTATTGTGAGAAATCTTTCCTGATGGCCAGCGCAGGGACATTTCTTTGGAAATGAGGATACGTGTGTGCAAACCAGCCGTTTTTGGAAACACGGGATTGGTATTCAAAGGAAAGTACTACTTGGCCACTCCTTGCACATTGTTCTTACCTCTAAAAAACTAACTTTACAGTAGGGTGAGATTTTCTGAAAGGCTGTCTGGAGGAAGAGATGATGATTTAGCTGAAAGAGAGATTAGGGAGATGATCTGCAAATTGGCAGGAGCTTTTTTCGTACCCACTCCTGAGGGTTGGCTGCAGCACTTCCAAGGCAATGTTCCTCAGGCTTGTTGGAAACTTAACATTTGTTGGATTTCTGCCCCCCCCCCCCCCCCCCAACATCTCCCCTCCTTAAGTGGGG
>NW_010972672.1:466442-508448 GCF_000737465.1 Haliaeetus leucocephalus
TTCCCCCCCCCCCCCCCCCCCCCCCCAAAAGCTTGCTGCTTTAACGTGGGCCATGGTGAGGTTCTGTATTTGCTGAATCTGCTCTTCTGATTCTCTACCTGGTCAGAATTGACCAAGTTTAAGCATGTTGCTTAACTTGAGCTGAGAAATCTTGCATCAGGCTACTGATGTGTCACCCAGCCTGTGCTTTTTTAGTGTTTAGCTATGCCCTGGCAGTGTCCGGTTGCTAGAACATCCAGGAGGCAGTTGTGCAATCCGGCTAAGCCACGTTACTCGGCTGGGCATATTAACTCTTGTCAAGGATGAGGGCAGCTGTCTCCTGAGAATTGCGTTATTAGAATGTCATTACCCTTTCCTGAAAGGAAGGGATTGCATAGTTCCTTCAAGTAAACTAGAAGTGTAGAAGTATCTTTGTGCAGAGACCCTGTGGGAGTTTAATGCCCCAGCTGGGCTTTACGCTAGTGTTAATTCTCTGTATCAGTTTCTTTTTTGTAAACATGCTGCAGAAGTTTTAAGGAGAATGGAGGAAAACGTGGTGAGAGTCAGCCTGGGGTCCCTAGGGGTGGTTTTCAGGAGGGAGTGCAAAGGCAGACCCCCCGCTACCACAAGTGATACAAGTGAGTTTTCAGTGTCTGGTGAAATCAAAGGCTCAGCATGGCAGGATTAGTTTCACCCTGAGGAAGTCACTTTCCTTGTAGTGGTGTACCCTGTGCACAGAAAGAGTTTGTGTTTGTGAGTGCACACTGGGATGGTAGGAGCTCTCTGCAGACAGCTTCTTCCATGCTGGCATTTGAACTCTGGCTCATCAGAGTGCTGTCACATGACTTGAATTCTACAGCAGTTTACAAAACAAATCATCAGCCTGAAGAATTAGCTCTGTGCTTCTATGCAGTTAAATCTGGCGTAAGGGCACCTTCTTCTCGTTCCTGATTATTGCCTTTTTTTTTTTAAAAAAAAACCTCCTTAAAGTGTGTGTTATCTGTAATGCAAAGTCATGCTGTCTCTGTGGAACTGTTTTAAACTAAAACCCGCAACAAAGATTTCAATAGGTTTAAACGTATAAAAATGTTTAATATTTAAAACAGATCATTTTGCAAACTTTGATTAACTTGTGAACTCTCTAGAACTGATGAATGGAAACTTTGCCTTTCTTCTTCAAAGGAAACGACTAATTTGTTGAAGCTTTGCTTTTTACTCCATTGTTCTAGTTTCTCTGTGAAGGTATGTGTTGTTGTTCTTCTCTTACTGAGTGATTGTTCTATGAGACACACCAATTTATGGCAAGGAAAATCAACGTTACTATTTTGGAGTGTCACAAGTATGTACAGAAATTTAATCAGTGTTATGTACCTTTATAGATGTACTGAAGACTTGTAACCGGTCTAAGAATAGGTACATTTTTATTATCTCCGAGAGTTTAAACAGATTTTAAAATGCAGCCTACAGCTTAAAACCAACAGCCATGTTTCTGTTGCATTACAGATGTAGATGCTTGGAGCTTTCAGGCAGTGTCACGTACGAAGTACATACTTTGCTTTGGCTGCCACTGATTATTTTTTTGTGATCTAGGTGGATGAGAGAGATCTCATGTCACAAACTGGCAGTTAACATCTTATTTTTGAAATGTTGAGGCCTGACCACTTGCTTTGGCCCTGTGCAACATGACCGTCTCAGTTTCATGTCTCTAATTTTGGATGTATTATCAAGATTATGACCAAGGTTGAATTTTTCTTGAAGGTTTCAAAAACCTCTCTATATCCAAACAGGATTGTTTCCCTGTTAATTACAATTTTGATTTTGAATGTCAAAATATTGGTCAGTTTTAAATTGTTATTAATTTTTATTGTATTTTCCTGTATCTTATTCTTCACAATAACTTAAACACTATACTGCTGTTGAAGTAGTAGATTTGTTGTACTGTCTATTTGTCATATTTTCTCTAGAATTCCCAGCATGTGTCAGATGATGCGTTGGTATATGGAGGGTAGAGAGCTTTGACATTCGTTCATCTTTTAAAATTTCTTTCAGAAATGCTTTTATTACTTTACCATTATTTGGAATAAAGAAAAAAAAATATTTCTTTGTGAAAAAGTTGATGATAGGCTAAGATGGGACTAGCTGTTTTAGCTGACAGATTCTTTCTCTAGCAGTAGCTATTAATGCAACTTTTTAAAGCAAAGAGGCAAACTGTACTTACTGGCTGGTCTTTGGAATTTTGTTTCACTTAGAGAAGTGACAAAAAGATTGATAAATAAATCCTTTGCATGCCATTCTCAATGATTATTACTGTTTTTAATGTAGTTATTGCATCATTTATGACAAACAAGAACACTAATGCAAAGCAATGGATAATAAGGGTGTGGTCCCATTCACTTAAGCTCATTTTAGTTTGTACTGGAGACTGAATGAGGTCATCCACTGCCCGCTCTGCTGGGGTATTACTCCCTCCTTTCCATCCAGGGAGCTGATCTCTCTGAATCTCCCCAGAAAAGAGATACTTTAAAAATTTCCTTAGCTCTTTTTTCTCATAGACTTTATTTGGAAAATAAAAGATATGATAGTAATTTCCTTGAAAAACCTACAGTTTCTAAATATGACAGAAGAATGAATTACCATGAAAAACAGAAGTTAGAATCGAACTTAATCCCATGCACTGGAAAAGCCCCCATTTCTTTGTAAACTGCAGTGCAGGAGAGGTGTAGTGACTGATGCTGCCTGTTGGACTGCCTAAGTTGCCCTCACTTGGTGTTTAACTAATTTAGCAGGGCAAGTATTTTTATAAAAACAAAACTTGAATTATTTCACTTAAATGCCTGAGTGTTTAAATGGAGAAAGAGCTAGATGTAAGGTACAGGAAGACAGAAAAATAAGCTACTTAATGTTCCAGCTTTTTAGTAGTTTGGGATTTGTTGTGAATTCTCTTTGACCTTCCTGGTCTTACATATTTTTGTACACATATACTTTTGGGCACTGTTTTCTCAGAGTTTTTGACATAAAACCTCCTAGAACTGGCTGTAGTCTGTACCCCCTTGCTTCTGGTGTGTTGCCTGAACTCCTGTATGATTCCAAGGGGAAGATACCTGGTCTGCTTAGCCGTTTTCAGTCTCCACAGACTTCAGGCTAGGAGAACATAAAAGCCTTTCTGCATAATTCCTGTAATGCTTACCTTGCTGGGGATGTTCTTAGTTGTCTTGTCTTCCTCTTGCTGTGTTATTTTAAAGTGTATGTGGAGACTAAAATAATCCCTCTTTATGCAGTTTAATTCATCCAGACTGACATCACTCATATAAGTTCGTCTGTATGCTGTTCATTCTTCTGGCTACTGTAACTGTTTCACATTTTGTCTTGTTCCATATGACTGTGGATTTCTATTTTATTTTTTTTAACTCTGAAGCTGTGGAAAGATATGGTGTGTATCTATGCTTGCCCTTTTTTGTTTTTCTTTTTTTTTTCCTTCTGACAGGTAGGTTTGCATGGTGCTCTGCTACCTCTAGCAGCTGCCATCACTTTGTTGCTACTTGCAATTTTCTGGTTAGAGTTGCCAACTTGCTCTTTCCAGAAGACAAACCAATCTATAAAGTCTTTCATCCTGGCTTCTGGATTTCATGCTAGACTGCAAATTCGTTTACATGACTAACCATCCTGAAAACTTGCTACAAGACAATCTGGCTTCAGCTGGAAATGAAAACAGCTAAAAGGGTAATGATGAGATATATAGCCTCTTGTTTCTCGTTAAACAGGGGAGCTCATTGAAATTCAAGTTGATGGTTGTGGCACCAAAAATAAACCGAAAGCAGGGTGCATGTAGCTCTCAAACACTGACCATTCACTTTGCTACAAACTCCCCACAGGGATAAATGAAACTGGGCCATCGGTGAGTTTCTAGATGTGTTTATCTAAATGAGGCCGTGCTAGTAACTGTTGTTTTGGCAATTTACATGACACTCAATGCATTGAAAAAGTAATCAACTTCATATAGGCATTCAGATGATGAAATGGTAAGATGGAAGACAGCATTTCTAGATTTATTTTAGTAGCCTCTTAGATACTAGTTTCAAAAAAGTAAGCAATAAAACAAGGCATAAAATATAATGCATAGCCTTGCAGTTACCATAACCTTTTTCTATGATCAAAATATGGGTTGTTTTTGTATTAATTATATACATCTATAAATGCAGCAAACAAGACCATGGTCTGATTTAAGTGAATTAGAGCATTTAATTCAGTCCCCTGCTGTACTGCCTCCTTTGAGAGGACTGTATTTGGTTTTTTAAACTACTGTAGGTTACAGAATAGGCACTGAGTCACGTGTCTGTTAAATGAATGTTAAGTATATGATGTCTGAATCACCTGTTATTTGGCATCCTGGGTGGCAAGTCAAAGGGAAAGTGCATCTGTTGGGCAGGAAGCTTGCTGCTGCAAAGCCTTTGCGTATTTTTTTTCACGTGTTGTTTCCTTGCAAATTTTGAAAATACTTGTGGGTCCTTCCCTTTTTTTTTCTTTTTTTTTTTTCCCCCTGGAGTTGGTTAGTCTGTGTCCTCTAGACTGCAAGGAAGGATAGTGTTAAATGCCAAACACCTTTTTAGCAGTGGCAGAAGAGGATTGCATCTGCTTATGAGGTATTGCATGTGTTTTCCAGTGGGATTAAAAGGATGCTGTGAGAAGTGGCTGTGTTTTGGATTAGGATGAAATTGTAGTTCAAAATAACGCTTACCTTACCTTTAAACATCAAATCCAGTAACCTACCTAAAATTGCTCTGAAAGTTTAGTCAGTGGACTTCTCAGAAATCCTTGGTGATCTGCAGTTTATCATGCACTGTACAACTTGAATATATACAAATTTTGGTCTTTTGGCATAAAATGGAAATGTAATGCTAGCTTCTATTACAATATAATATAAAGAAAATGTAAAAAGAGCCACTATGTACAAATACTTGTCACATACAGTTATTTTAATTCATGTTTTTTCTGTTCTCTAAGCTTGATGCTTTATACCTGTGTTATTTTAATCATTTGTATTAAGAGATGTTGTGTAGTCCTCTAAAACATAACTTGTGTCTTTAATTTGATCTTAAATGGCCAGACTTCACATGCTTCTGAGCTGAGGTCAGATAAGTTTTCCACTGAAAACAATAAATGGCTTCTCATTAGGAAAGGAATTTTCAACTTTAAATAAAAAAATGCAGACAGTGCAATGTAAGAATATAATGTATGTCGTAATCAGTAGGTGTATGTGTGTGCATATCAACTAGCTGCAGTAAGTTCTCTTCTTAACTCCCTGGTCTGGCTGTGTATACTTAGCTCTTTTTTGTTTCACACCAAAATCAGTATAAGCAAATGGACTCTCATGGATGGGGAAGCAAGAACTTGTGACTCCATATACACTAGCAATGTTCTGCCTGTACCAGTATATTACACAAGCAAGGTTGCACACTTTAACAGAGTAGAAAAACAACCACCAAGCTTTACTGTGGAGCTTTGCTGACACGGTTGTTCCAGCCGAAACCCCTTGTGTAGAGGTGGCTACATAGAGTTCTGCAGGCACAAACCTCTAGCTGTCAGTCTGTACCTGCTCTTCAGATCTAAGATGGAATGAAACTGTAAGAATTACTGGAAATAAGGCATCTAGAGGCAGCATCCTAATTCCTACAATTGCAACTGGTCTCATTCAGAGTTTTTTTTTGTTGGTTTTGGTTTTTTTAATGACTAGTTTTTCTTGTAATGTGTAATTCCCATGTCTGGAGTGAGTTCCCTTCTTTTTAGTCTTAAGAGTCTGTTCAGTCTGCTGCAGTTTTTATTAATAGGCTTTGAAATAGCGCTGTGCAGCAGCACCATCAAGCATATACCTGACAAACCAGGAGAGAAATCTGGAGGTTTTTAGATCTCAGTGTTAGCACAGTTGGTGCTAATTTTTTTCAAGTTGCTGTTGTTCACTTGGCAAGTGTTTGTCCAAATTTTCCTTAACTCAGAGCACTGGGGGGAAAATGAGGAAGATCCGTTCTTGTGGTAGGCTTCTGTTGCGTGCTAGTGCACAATGGACTGATAACTAAATTTAGTGCCACTGTAAATTCTGTTTTCTGTGCTGTACAATACATAGAGCTTCTTTAGTATTATTGACTGCTGTCTATGTATTTAGACTTACTGAGGCTTCACTGACAGGTGAAGATGAAAGTTTTTTCTGCTTTCTGATGTCAATTTTCTCTCTTCTAATTTTTAGGAGAGCTCATACCTTAACAGTCTTGTTCATCCTCACATGTGCGCTGGGCTACGTAACCTTGCTTGAAGAAACACCACAAGATACAGCCTATAATACAAAGAGGTAAATATTTGAGAAAGTGTTTCTATAAGGTGTATATTAGAAAAAGGTAGCTGTATGAACAAGTTACCATACACGCTTTTACTCAAATGACCTTTGCATTAACTTGTTTAAATGCCCCAACCCTTAGAAAGTGACAAAACCAAGCATAAGTCTATAAGCTCCTTTGATGCTGGTTGTTGAATTTAATTTCTAATCAGTTTAGTGTCACTCACTGTCATACCTGGTGGCTGCTGTGTGTGTGATTTAGAACAAAATACGAAACTCTTTCTAAAGCCTCGAAGTACTGGCTGCGTTTCTTTGGCAATGATTCTGCCTCTTTTTCTTAAAATAACCTAACTTTCTAAGTTACGTGAGCTGTGACTAAATTTTTCTGACTTAAGTGCTTTTTGTAAAATTATGTTCAGGAGTTCAATACAGATTATTATTTGTTGTTGAAAATTAACATGAGAACTTGTAGCCCAGAGGGATACTCTTGGAAAGTAAGAATGAGAAGAGTCTTACATGTGTAGTCCACTTCTACTGTAATTAAAATGATTAAATGTAGTTGAATTTCTCTTCTTTTTAAAGAAATACAGTCAGGAACAAAAAGGGGGAAGAAAAGTGGTCTTTTAAAAATCTAAGTATATTTTAAAAATGAAGGCTATGCTTACAGACTGCAAAGCATCTGTGCTATAAGCATGAAAATCATTCTGTTTTCTGCCAGTCTGGTTGCTTAAATATAATGCTTTTTTTTTTCCCCCTTGCTGTCAAAGGGTTTCTTCCTATTTTTTACATTTTTTTAAAGTGACTCAGGATATAGTATTCATTGTCATGGAGATGCAGGAATTAGGGTGTTTCCTGAGGTGATCTTGGTTGTTATTCTGTCAGTTACACAATGGATGTAGCTAATTTAATTCACACTCACACGTGTGCCGAGTTGAGGGTTTGTATTTTTATGTGTGTGGGTGAAATGAAACAAGTTGGAACACAGTGCCCTGTCTGGAGCTGGGAAAATTTCTGCAAGCCTTTGGTGTGAATAAATGCCATTTTATTCCCATTTATAACGAGCAAGTCTGGGGAGTGGATGGTGGCGTGACATTCTTTGGAATGGCAGTTCAAAAATAAAGAAGGGGAAAAGCTGTAAGAGAAGTGATGACACATCACTAGGGACTAATACACATCTAAGGTGACTCAGTGGAATATCTTATTATTGAGATTAGAGCCTTTACTGCTTTAATAAAAACAAAACCAGGGAAGATTAATCAGCAGACTAGCCTTTCTTTCATGAAATAGAAGTTGCTTTCTGCATATTCAGTGCAGGGAAGAATGTGCCCAGTTGTTAAAATCAATGTAACGGCATCATAACAGGCAATGAGTAGTGAATGTTCTTTGATCACTTCTGCATTGCTGCTCGTGGAATACTGCCTGCAATATCTAGATGCAAAAATACTTGAAAAGCAGCATCCTGAGAATTGTATACGGTCTTCCAAATACTGGTTTACGTTAATCTGTTTTGAAGAATGCATCTCTGTTTCCACTCATACTGCACCCTTACGCTATTGCTACAGTCATTCATGCTACATGACAAAGTCTGAGATGGTAGTTAATTTGGTCAAATCATTTCTACATCCAAGCTAAAGATCAATGCAGACATAATGCACAAGTCCCGTGGACTTTTCCTAAGCTTCATCTCTGTTGCCTTGGCCATGATTTACAAAATGGATGGAAGTGTCTGTGTTGTTCAGCACACTCCTTATGCTGAGTCAATTTTCAGTGAACTCCTGTCTGGTCCCAATTAAATCTCTTTTCTGAGGCCTTTGAGGTAAGTGCTATGCCAAGTTTATCACCATTAAGCATGAAGGATTCCAGCTCAATTCATGTCCTAGCCGTTATCCTTACCTTCCTTAGCATCTGTGTGCCTGCTGTGCTCATATCTCATTGTTCCTGACCAATTTTATGTGGCTTTTTAAGTGTACATTTGAATAAAAAGAGGCATTTCAGAGCAGGCGTGAGATGGTCACAACTTGCATAAGTATATCCATATCCCCAGTTTTCACAGATTTTTATTTTTGCTTCCATAACTTAAAATACTTTATCCTACCCGGAGATCTTTTTCAGCCTTAACGTAAAGCCGTTGTGTATTTTGATCTAAAATTTTAGCCTGCATGAGGCTGTCACTGTGTGCAAATATTTCATGGGAACACTTGCCTGCTTAACGAACAGAAGTAGTTTTATTACCAGTGAGCAGTGTCTCTGGCTGTCATGCTTTTTTATTTCCAACTACTGCACAATGACAGTGGAGCAGTGTTTCGGTGCTTAGGTGCAAAGTCTAAATACATGCTTGCAAACACTTAAACCTTCTTTGTTCTTAAGCTCTTGCTGAGAGGTGCCATAGTGCCTGTGAACTGCATTAGGTGCTTAGAGCAGAAAGGTTGGACTCGATCTTAAAGGTCTTTTCCAACCTAAATGATTCTATGATTAAATTGAAGCAAAGTATACAAACTGCTGTGCTAGCTGCTGTTGCTGTTTCCTGGACTAGCTAAAGCAATAGGAAGTCATCTGAGGCTCTTGTCTTCTCCCCTATAAAAGTGCTTCATCCAGTCACTTAGAGAAGCAGCTGAGGGCAGGGTGAGTGGCTGGATTCATGCAATAAGCCATCAGGAGAAATGATGGACAAAAAAACAAATTAGAACATGAACCTGTGAGGTCATGGGGTGTGGTATCTATAGCAAAGGTTTATATTTGCATCTGTTTATATGCTGACATTTGAGTGCCATTTTTCTTCCTGCAGCATGTTAGGGCAAATAAAGGAGGAATTTATTTTTTTAAGATAAGATTTATAGAAACGTTTTATATGTAAATCTAGTTAAAGTTCATTAGGATCATACACAAAAATGTTGATGTGATCATGTGATATGTGACCAGATTGCCTCTGTTGTAGAGACAGCTGAAAATTTACTTCCTTAGCCAAAGAGATGTTGCGCTCCAAAGCCTGTCTGATCGATGAGACTTTTTATTCACCCAGTTCCTACAGCATTCAAAGCAGCCTTGAAATAGTCCACCCTGTCTGACAACTGTCAACTTCTCTGCCATTAAGCACCCAGGAGGAGCTGACAGGACTGAGCTCCAGCTCTGAGGGTAGCTAAATAAATATTCCGCAACCTCCTTTGCATACAATAGCAGTGGAAGAAATCCACATCTCCAAAATACTTTGAATGCTGAGTAGGCGTTCTTAGGAAAAAATGTTAATATTTTGTCCATATAAAAAACACATTCAGGTTTAAAATCCTGTATGCATTAGGGTTGTACATTGAATTTCAAGCCATGAAACAGTCTCACTTCTAAGATGCCTTTCTACACCAGTTTTTGGCAATAACTGCTCAGCCATGGTAACAAATCTAGGTGTATGTGTATTTACAAGTTGATGATCTCTACCTCCTATTGCTGAACACCCACAGAGGAAACAAGGTAACAAGGAGGCTAGACCTCCATCTGCCAGTCTACCAGTTCTTCAGCTTGTGACACCACTGAGGGGATTGTACCAGTCATGCTACTGTAGATACAGCCAGGGAAGGGACAGGGAGTGGGAGCTGTCTTGTTAAGAGCCTAGAACAAAGGACAATATACAGATACAGACAAGCTTCATTGTCTGGTGTCTCTGAATCAACTCTTAAAATAACACAAGCTATAGCTTGTTTGCACTAATGAAACTGTTGCCATGTTTGCCCTTTCTTATTTGGTTAAGTGCTAAAATTATTTTTGTAGGCATGCTTTACTATCTGCTGCTAAAGAAAATATGTTAGCCCAGGAAGATATGTTAGCTGCATCCATCCAGGCTGCCTGCAGGGGTAGTTCGAAGAACCGTCGCCCCCAAATCCTAAAGAAGTTCTTCCCTCAAGCCGTGGTAAGCCAGCAGGCTGGTTAGGCTTTGAAAGCTTCATAAGGAGGCAGTATGATGATGTTAAGGGGAGAAATTTATTTACCACAGGGAAAAAAAAGATAATGGATCTGACATGGTTATTATGCAAACTTGTTATTTTCTTCAAAACTTCTCATGGTGAACTTGAAGTAAAATAATATAGCTGAAACTCCAGCTTATTTCAGCACAGCTGCTGCAGCTGCTGTTTGGCTGAGAGTAGATTTTAGAGAAAGGAACATAACTGTAAGTTCCTGTGGTGATTTAGATTCATGTCATCTCCAGCTTTGGGAAAATTACCCTCACAAGGCCTGAAACAATGATCTTGGACACTTTGGTTCATGGCTGAGCATAATGATAGTGAACAAAGAGATGTGCATTGTTACATGATACAGAATGCAGACTATTCTGTGTAAATGTAAATTTGTAGTCCTGGTATTTCCAAATACAGACTAGTGACTCAAAATGCAGAATATTCTCATTTGAGATCAGCTGAAACTTTTTTAGCATCTTCATCTTTGATTCATTCGGTAGCTAATTCTGTTGTGCTTCCCAGTGTCATAAAGCAAATAAAATAACTGAGTTGCATCTGTTAAGTAGAACCCATTTTTATTTTCAGGAAGCAGAAACTTTTTATACTCAGAGGTGAATGTCGCAAAATAGTTTTCATAAATCCTTTTGGTTTTTATTCTGAAATAAGATTTTGAAATGTTTAAAGCATGAATAGTCTACTATTACTTCTCGTATGTAACATTTCCTTAATAAAAGCAAAATTATTGGGTATTTTCTGTGGCTCCTGCAAACATAGCCATTTTATTTACAGTCAAGGGTTGCATCATTTACTGCAAATGTGGCCTACACTTATCCTACAATGTAGTGAGGTATTTCTCAATTATCTGTCTCTTCAGCCAGCTCTTAAGCAGGTAATATGAGAAAGCATGAAAGTTCTATTGGGAGTTCAGATGTAGAAGAAAGAGCATTTTTGGATTGCATTATACTGTTTCATTCTTTAAGACTAAAGGAACGTGCCCAAGTATAGACCATGGGGTCTTATCTTCTTGAAAAACAAGTGGCACCCCCTGAAAAAGAAATGCCGTTTTGTGCATGTAAGATGTTTAAAATCTCAATTACTTAAAATCTCAGGAGAATTTTAAGTTGATGTTAGGTACCTTGAAATTAAATTCCAGACCTCACCCACCTAACTCGCATCTCAGTCTCTTGAGGTCTCTACTGCATACTGAAGGAGTGGTGTTCCTGATGGCAAGGGTCAGGCATTCAGACATGAGTATTTGCATTTTCTCATTTTTCTTTTACTTGCAAAACAAAACTTTATTGAAAAGCATACTGTATGTGATCAGTGGGTTTCAAATCCTGGATCTCGAATGTTACTTGCTTAGTTTGCTGCTTGATCAGTAAGGATCTCTTCCTGGAGCCTTCCGGCTGCCCTTAAGGGTTCTGTTCCACATTGGCTTAAGCTGATGGTTTAGCCTTAACTGGGACTGCTGTGTTCCTTCCTTGGGAGAGAGGTGAGCCAAGCCAACTGAATAGAAGTTTATTTTTTCCTAGGTTAGTTTTCAGCCAGAGCAGTCCTTGTACCATCTCATTCTGGTAATGCAGAAAATTCTGCCTCCTTCCAGGAGGCAGACAGCAGGACTGCGGCAGCCCTTATTTAGGTCTTGCCTTGCTGAGGATGACAAAACTGTGCGGGTCTGGGCTTAGGGGTTTGGGATGACATTGTGGGTCTTTAGTATACTTGGGCTCATGGTCTGATATTTCTTATTTTTCTTTAATGTCTCTGTTACGTTCTGTTAGGCTCTATATTATAGTTCTAGCTTTTGAAATAGCACCAGTGGCTGTTTGGTGTTACAGGCTCCTTCTTTAGTCGACTAAGAAAATGTTTTGGAGTGGTGACAAGTTCAACAGTTCATTTTTAAATTTCATTGACATTTTACTGGAGCAATTAGAAGCTCTCTAACTTGAGAGCTTTCTCACTGCTAAATTTTAAGTGTCTTTCTGACAAAGTGGGCATGAAAGCTTCTCAAAGACATAGGGAAGCATTTGACTTGTGCATCTCACGATCACCTGCAGGCTAAGGCTCATCATGTCGATCAAGGAACTGCTCTTTTGTTTTTGCTGGATGAGTTCTCAGCCAGATCAGGCTCCTTGCTTGGCTGGCCAGATACTAGTAAATGACAGCAAAATGGAAGCAATGGAAGCATGCAGTTACTGAGGAGGAAGGGAGAAGGACGGATGGCTAAAGTTTGGCATTTGAGACAGTCTGTCATGAAACCACGCTTAAAAGTATAGGAATTTATACCTGTTTCCCTGAAATATAATCTCCAAAAGTCACCTACTTATGGTTGACATGCTTAGTAGTTAAGAAACAAAGACCAGACATTCTTTACGTCAAAGAATATAAATTACAATTTCATTAGGAAGATGAAGCAATATGAACAGTTTGTTCTGTTTTTCACTTTCAGAGGTATTGTTGCCAGTATTTTGGTTTTCTTATGTTTTGGAGTTACACAAGCTAAAGATGGACCATTTTCAAGACCTCATCCAGGTAATTTAAGTCATTCAAATGTTTCTGATAAATTGCATGGTTTATGGTGAATGTAAATATTTGTGTTACTTGTAGAGAAGGTAGGTGGTAATTTTAAATAATAATAATATAGGTTCATTAACACTGCACACTTAGCACATAGCCTCTCAGTCTGCAAACAGCATAGCGATCCTTCTGTGCTTTCAACCTGCATGTAGCATAGGATTTTTTTTTTGTCTCCCTATTTTGGCTTCCTGTTGTTAGCAAAAGCTTTGTGTGAACTGCCAGATTCTTGAAACCTTAACTTCCCTTGTTTATTCCTTCACCCCCCTATAATGGGACTGCACTTCTGACCATGTATCCAGTTGCTGGAGCACTATGCTCCTTTTACTGTATGTCCGTTATCCACAATAACCGGTAAATTAGAAGCCCTTGATTATGATTTTAAAGATTTCTAGTAAGACTGTAAGTCTTGAAAGCATTTGAAAGCACAACACAAAACCTCTTCCATGTAGTGTTATATCAGATGAAGTATGAAAATGTTTTAATATCTTTGATCTTTTGCCTATTTTTAGATGTGAATCACTGAGAAATAATTAAGGGAATATATATAGGCTTACATAATATTCCTGAAAGCATTAGTCTCTCCTACAGTCAAATACAGCTATAAGTATTTCTTATGCCAAAAATTTAACCTTTAAACTGTAAAGTTTAGGAATGCTGTTCTATGTGAGAAACAGCAGACACGCTAAAAACCTCGATCAAAGCAGATGTTGTTCTAGAGCAATGCCCACAGCACACCTCTGCAAACTTAAGGTTTTATTCAGAAGTTTGCATTTCTGAGGTCTTATTAAATAGCAGTTTTTAGTCTTCCTTTTGTTACAGTTAATTCTGGTTCCTCCTATAAGTCAAATTACTCCTTTTAAGGACACCAGTGATGTTTGGGTGCTTTCAGTTTTAGAATATCCAGTGGTTTTGTCTGGGATGGAAGTAATTTTTATTCCCTAGAACAATGTAGTACAAATTGGATGGGGAAAGTCCAAAGGTCAGAGATCTCTGCAGCAAACTTCTAGTGTAGACTGAGCCAACGTCTACCACCTCTGTATGCTCCCGTCTTGGAAACAGCAGTTACTGGACTGAAGCTGAGTATCTTTCAGCAGAATCAAATTGTCCATGAACAGGGTGATTGAAGAAGTTCCCATGTATTCAATCACTTCAAAAATCATCCCATCAAACAAGATAGAGGAAAGATGAAGTTAAGACAAAAGATGTCATGAATACACTCCATATTTGAAGAGTGATTTTCAGGGACTATATTAGTTTGCTACGGTAGTAGATACTTCCACAGTCACAGCAAGACATCTGGGTGCCTGTTGAAAGGAGAATGGCAGTCTTTCTCCATGCTTCTCCTGTGAGAAGGCTCTAGCAGGTAGCAGAGAGCACGGCATTGCAGCCCTATGAGATTCAGCGTCAGCTCTCCAGTTAGAGGGGCGTATTAGGAAGTTCCCATCAGGCAATCAAGTCTTTGACCTTAGCTTTGTGGTGCTGTTCCGGGAGAAAGATCTCATCTCAAAGGAACTGGCAGCACAGGCCGCTGGTGTGCGCTGCTTCCATTTATAGGGCAGAAAGAAGCCTTTGGGTCAGTGAGGTCGCTACGATCACATACAGCCACATCAGATCTGTTACGTGAACTCTTCAAGCTATATCATAAAAGTAGCTAGGTTTTGTGCCCTGCTTCTGTCAGGTGATTTTTGGAGCCCTATTATTCAGTATGTGTGTACCTATTTATGACTAGCTCAGAGATGTTTTATATTTTTGTCTGGGTTTTGTGCCTAATGTTGTTCTGTTTAAATAGCTCTTTTTACTTGGTGTTTATCCACCTAATTTATTTATACACAGCTCGCGTATGCCAACTCACTGTTGGTTTTGCTAAAGCAACAAGTTTTGCTTTTAGTCTCCCCCCTCAATGTAAGTCTACTTTCCTTGGAATTTTTTTTCTTTACTTGTTTAGCCTTTCAGGTGGCATAGGTCAAACTCAAAACCTCTGTTGCTAAATAGGAGTAAGTGGCTGATTGTGCACTCAGCCAGGCAGTGCCCTCTTGTTAAGTTTTCATCTTGTTTTCAAGTCTCCCTACAATGGCAACAGTTCAGTGTTTGAGCATAGTAATCACTAAACTATCAGGTATGTAAATGATTAGTTGAAGCCTACTTAATCAGGAAGATAGTCTTAATTTGAGGAAGGTTCATGGTGACAGGTGCATTTAAGGAAAACAAATATTAGAGGTATGCCAAAAATAACTTTATAGCTAAAGCTGAGGCCAGTCCAGGAAGACAGAGAACATAGTGTTTGTACAGCTTTGAAAACATCTTGTTTCTGGCGTACATGTACAGATATAAAGTAGTCTTCAAAACCTCTTGGGTACTTATGTCAGCCAGGGAGAAAGCACACTAAATTATAACCAGATTGTATTTCTTTTTAATTATGTAGTATTGCTGAGCATAATCAGCAGCTGCAGATCATCTGTTGCCGGAACCCTACATATATAGGAGAAGAAAAGCTCAGATAAGGATTTAGATTTTTCTGCTTTCTGAATTGTATGTATATCAGTGTCAGAACTAGTCTGCCACATTTATGTCTGTGAGTAGTGTAAAAATTGTCATACAAGGCTTGATAGGTCAGAAAAAACTCAGCTTTTTTTAAGGCTCCTAGTCTGAAGGTGATGTTGGAAGGAAGCAATGCTTAGTTCATGTGGGAGAAGTGTGTTAATGAAAGGTTAACTCTTAACGTCTGGCTTGAACATAATGGTTACTCTTCAAGGTATGCAGCCATTATAGGAAAGGATAGAAAACACCTTATCAAACTTTAAAATTTTAATCACTTTTTAAAAGATTTTTTTTAATCATGTTGAGAAAGTCACCACTGTATTTCTGTCCTGCAGGCTTGCATTCAAAAGGCTAAAGTATTGTTCAGCAGTGCAGTGGTGCTGGTTTGGGGAGAGGTTCCTCTCTTCCAAATAATCTTTTGACCAGTGGAGGGGTTTTTTTGCTTGTTTGTTTTTCCTAAGCTGCATTCTAGAAAGACAAGAAGGTGCATGCACACTCCTGGTCAGTCCTTCCAAGTGAAATTTGGCAGTGGATTTGAAAGTTGTTAAAATCTGAAGGAAGGACAGAAGTCTCAAGTAACTGTTTTTACAACTTTTGTGTAAGGACAGCTGCACAAGAGGCACTAGCTATTGCCTCACCAAGGAGCAGGTAGGCTGAACTCTGCTTTTCCTTCCCTCAAGGAGACCAAGGGACAAAACCACTTCATAATGTGTGTTTAGAGGTTTGTTTGGTTTTTTAATGACTGACCCCTAAGAAGACACTTCATATTGCATAATTAAGAAATGACAATTATGTTTGTAGACTTTTAAGTAAAAATCTTAAGTTCCAAATTTCCAGTGAAAGCTGTTACAGAGTGCTGAACTTCCTGTTACCCAGGCTACACCTGCCTCTCTTATTTTTCCTTTTTTTTCCTAAAAGTGTAAAGTAGGCCATCTTTTATGAAATTAATTTAGCAGTTTTGCTGAAAAAAGGTCACGCCTTCTCACATTTCAATCTATTTTAATGATGGTGTCAGAAGCAGGCTGTTAGAGAGTTCTTTTAAAAATGTGGAATTTCTTGGGGGGGGGGGCAGGCAAAGACAACACTTTTTTTTCGGGGGTCAAACAAGCCTCCACCAAGCTCTGCAACACCATGGCTAGTTGATTTCAGGTTCTGAGCTGATAAACAAGTATGTTTGCAAGCCTGGAGTTTGTTTAGTTCTTGCATTATTTATATCATGGTCCTGCTTTTAAGCATTAACATACCTAAGTTGCCTTGGAGTTAATAAATGCCCAAATCAGGCCTTAAGGTTCTTGGTTTTTTTTACTTCATGGCAAACCATATTCATGCAGGTGGAATAGCTTGCTGTTTCCACTCAACCATATGAACGACTGTCTTGATTCCTCTTTGCCCCAATGCAATTCTAACTATCACCTAGATGTAACCATGTAAGAAGAGTTCTGTTTTATAAGTGTAAACAGGAAACACCTGAAGGAAAGTCTATTCAAATCATTCCAGAGTGATTAGTATGTGATGTTGCTGAGAAATTTAAATATCCACTTGGAATGAGTCAAGTTTTGCTGAATTACCTTGTGTAAATTTTTGGATGTGGTTAGGAAAAAATGCTGGAGCACTCCATACACATACTGGCTCTGCATTAACCTGCTTCCTCTTGTATAGGAGTTAACAAAAACGCTGGATGAGATTTCAGAGCCCAGAAATCACCTTACGGAATGGAGGCCAAACCAGACTCTGGGTGGAGTAGGATGAATTAGGGGCATGAATGCAGCCCATGGACCACAAGGCTTGTACCCAGGACAGTCAGAGAGCCTATTACCTGAGGACTGAGTCTTTCAGAAGAACTGAGGTGACGATGATGGAGCTGGAAGTGTACAAATACTTTAATTTGTGTACCCTTTAGATTCAGGTGTTGCTTCAGTGTGAGAAGATCTGTAATAGCACATCTTGGGAGGGTGAAAAACAACTGCAGACTCTGAAGTAGCTGAGTTTTGCATGATATTTCTCTTATTATGAAGAGTTTCAGATGATCTCATAGGTCTTGCATCTAGCACCAGCTAAACCTTTGGTACTTTTTTTTGATTTATTTAATTCCTAGTAAAAGTGAAAATATCTTTGGTATTTTGAAATGCTTTCTGCCCCTTGAGGAAACAACCTTGTCTTCACAGTAAGATGGGCTTACAAAAGTAAAAGCAGTAGTTCCTCCTGCCAGTCTTAGTCTTGTCTGTTTTAGCAGTACATAGGCAGAAGTTGGCAAAGCACGTTAGCCGTGATAGGGCTGGGAAAACCAAAGTTGGTTCCATGAGATCTTGGAGAAAGATTAGTTCAAGAAGGTTATAGTTCTCTTCCAAAGACTGCTAGAAAGCATTGCAAGTGGCATGTATCATTCCTTCTAATTCTTAAATACTTAGTTCATTGGGATGAAGCGTTCTTATGGATCCTGGTCCATCCTCACAGATCCAGGTCATGGCCTGAGCAATTCTGGCAAATTTACATAGCAGCCCATCTGGTAGTTAAAGAGCCTTTCTGGTTATACACTTTAGGAAGGATGGTGAACACTTTACTTGAATGCTGGGCTTTATAATTTGTTGGTGGGAGCATCTCTTCTTGAAGTGTTTAGTTATATTACAGTAAATGAATAATTGACTGCTGTTTTGCTTGAAAGCTTGCTAATATCCCATTTGTTTCTGTAGCTTACTGGAGGTTTTGGCTGTGTGTCAGCGTTGTGTATGAGCTCTTCCTCATCTTTATACTCTTTCAGGTAAGTAACTTAAACCTCTAATTACTAAATGCCAGTTTAATGTGGATATAAAATCCTTTGTGGTGTTCTTTAGGATTCTCACGGACTACAGGATATGCTCTTCATTTTTGTGAAATCAAATCATTGTGCTATTTAATGAGACTTCTAGGTTGAGGAAAAATTACAATTTTACAAAAATATTTCACCTTGTCTAACCTCCAGTTAGTCTCAGCCTAGGTTAGACACCACAGTGCAGTGTTCTTAAATGAGTTGATGAGAAGTCAGAGTTCTTTAGATCAAACAATCAGGAGTTGATGCTTCTAATGTTTAGTCTCTGCTCTGCTGGACTTTGTGACTTGCTGAAGTTGCATACCACCTGTTAGTTTCTTAGATCCTACAGGTTGTAGGGTGAATTCATCTTGTTCAATCTTTTGAAATACTTTTTACCTTGAATGATAGGTGCTTTGAACATTTTTTCAGTTTATTGCCAAAAATTCACAAAACTTAATACACAATTTTGTGTAGTGGCAGCAAACTGAGGATGATGTTTTTTCTAGAAAGACATGCTATTGGTACTTTCAAATAAAGTACCTTATTTTTTACCATATTCTTGTCCTTTAGTAAACTGAGAATTTTCCCCTGGCTTTTACAATTCTATGACTTCTCAGAAGTGCAGCAGTTAAAGTAAAATATTTTAAGATAAGCAAGAGCAGTAAACCTGATGCTATTAACAAAGCCTTTGTGCTCCTATATGTATACTTACACCACTGCAAATCAAGTTTGAGTGCCAAGAAAGAGCTCGAGAATTTAAAGGAGATTCATCCTTTCTTCAGTTACTCAATCCAATTGTTGCAGTCATCTCCTCAGGCAACAGCATGATTTGAAACCAAAAGCAAATGTAGAGGTACTAGAGGTAACTGTCCTGTCAGACAGCTGGCTACTTTTCAGATTTAGATTCCAATTAGAGTCCCCAGTTGTTCATTGTCAGATAGGTCTTTCTTGCTGACATCTTAGTAACATTTGGTGCTCTATTTTAAAAGGGTTGTGCAAGTACCATCACATACTCATCAGGTAGCTTTAAAAAATCATTTTAGATGAGAAGGATGAGGAACATGTTTTTAAAAAAAAAAACCAACGTTTTGCCTCTAGAGGCCAAGTGAGCTTGGAAGAAGTGGGGCTGGAATTCAGAGGTGTCAGGATCTGTCATCTGTCTTCTGTTGGAGTAGGGCATTTGCTTTGCAAACAAGTTTTTAATATTGAGCACACCCTTTCCAGCTAATCAAAGATTTCCTTTGGCTCCAGCATTTCTTGTTCTGCTTGGCTTTCCTGGAGCCTCCCCAAAAGTCAGTGCCAAGCTCTCTTAAGAACACAAAAGTGTCTATTTTTTTTCTTTATGCTTGGCTCATTGTTTCAGTCAGCAGCTGGAATGTGTCCACAGTAGATCAGTAAACAACAGTGTGAGTTTCTGTCCCGTTGATGTAACTTGGGGGTTCAGCGTAAACCCTTATGCAGGGCCCTAATGTCTCATTAGGGTTTCTTTCAGGCTGCCTGTCCTGCTTGGAGGGAGTAGAGTTCTGACCCTTTCACAGGCATGAACAGGTCTGTCTTGCCTTTTTTGTTGTTATTCCTCACCACTGAGGAATACTTACTCAGTTCCAATTTATTCTTATGTTCCTACTGTTTCATGTCACCTTTTTTTTTTTCCAGGCATCCTTGTAAATGATACTGCTGATTAGCTGCAGTCAGACTGAATAATATGTTTCATTTTTATTTGATAGTACCGTTGTAGTTCTGAATTCTCATAGAAAAGCCTGGAATTGTGTTGCTTTCCTCTGGTGGTATATTATGTTACCAGCCATTTAGTTGTTAAGGACACTAGCTAGCTGTTGCTCAGCTCTTTACTAAAAATACATTATTACTTTGCACAGGTTTAAATAAGGTTAAAATTATGCTGAGTCCGTAAGTGACTAAACTTCCCTAAAAGCAAATACAAGCTCGCTCATAGTTGAAGTTTGTCTTACAGTTAATGTGACTTTAGTGGTGTTATTCTGTAATGTTTTTATTATTGCTATTAACTAATGTTGGCCTTGCCCTGGCTTTTACTGTCTGCTAGTCTGTCATAGATGTTACATTGCTTCTGTTGTAAAACATTGACCACAACAGTGAGCAATTTCATTGGAAAATACTTATTCAGCAAATGTGTGTCTGAGTTACTAGTAAATTTGGTCACTGTTTATAACTAATATTTTGACAACTTCTTCCTTGCTGTTTGCTTCAAGTTTACCTGTGCTGCTAGTGGGACCTTTTGAAATGACTGTTTATTCAATGAGTGGCACTAATTTTTTTCTGCCATGAAATGCAGTGCAGTTCTCGACTTTCTGTAGCTGAAGTGAGCTGAGCACACATGTGCAACTAATCCTGCTAACAGAGCACCTAATCGGTGTGCTCAGTCTACTGGTGTTTGCATGTACTGTGTTTCATTTGAGCTGCATGTTTAAGGTGCTGCTGGATCTTTCCCATTCTAGGAAACCAGAAGGTCACCAAAGCAGGAGATGCAGCCATTAAATGAGTCTTTCCTGAGTTACTGGCTGCTTTTTCTTTACCCTCGCCAAGCTTGAGGAGAGGAAGGGCAAAAGGGTCAGTGGGAAGGATGAATTGTGTGCCAGTTCGAGTACTAAGCTTTTGGGAGGGAGGGGGCATACAGGAGTGGCTTAGGAAACAGAGTTAAGTATCTCTAATTTTCATCTTTAAGAAATCTTAAGTTCATTCTGTAGTAATTTTTTTTCCTTAATACTTAGCATTAGAGGCCTGGAAAGTCAGGTGTATATGCTGTGTGGTGCTTTGAGGTCTGGATATATTTCAATAATTGTTCTGCAACAAATTTGAAAAAAACCCACCCATTTGAAGATACAATGTTGATCTGAATTATCTTTGTACTTTTCTGTGCATTAATACTTACTAAGAGGGAAACATGGGGTTTGTGTTCCTTTTGCAGACTGTACAAGATGGCAGACAGTTTATGAAGTACATTGATCCACATTTAGGTGTTCCTTTGCCAGAAAGAGATTATGGTGGCAACTGCCTTATTTATGATCCTGGCAATGAAACTGATCCATTTCACAACGTCTGGGTAAGAAACACATAAAGTTACTTGCTAATGAGTCTGACTATTTTTTGGTAAAAGATTGCTTAATTGAACTCTTAGAAATGCAGTCATGAGTCTGTCTGAGTCTTGAATGAGAGAACAGGTCATGACTGACTCTTTTAGCTTCCTTATTTCTCTTCTCTTGACCTTTCCTGTTGATCAGATGGAGATGTGTGTCTCTATCCTAATTACATTGCCCAGGAGAGAGGGTAAACTGCTTAATAACCCTTGTTTCTCAGATTATTGGTGTAAACCTTTTCCCCTAGGAGTCTGGGTTTATTTGTGTGCTTAAAGAATCTTCTACTTATGGTCACCTTGAGGCACAAAGTTCAAAAGTTGCATGTTGCCAAGCAACCCTTAAGTGGCACTTTTCTGAATACCAGAAACTGTCAGGTTATTGTTTCTTGCTGTCAAACAGAAGACTTGAAATTCAAGGGCAAAGGAATTCTGATTATTTAGAACTCCCTGATTGCATGAAGCTACTAGTGCTTGTGTAGTGAGGAGCACTGAATCCTTTGCGTCTTCAGTGCATCAGGCGCTGGGATAACTGAGAGCAATTACAGCTGTCTTTTTCTAGTTTTGCACCAAAACTAGGAGGAGGAAAGGCACTCTTTGCCCAGGGATTTATGGTGGCAGGACTGATAAGATTTAAGAAGCTCTGCTAGATACAAGATGGGGGTCTGATGAAGAAATACATGTTCTTGCTCTGGCTTGAATGTGTTCTGCTTCTGTCCCCTTGGAAGGCAAGGAACATGACATTTAGCATTAAAAAGGTAGTCTCTGCTTTATCAGTACAATCCTAATTCCAGTTTCTGCCCCTTAAAATTGTGGCTTCGCTTTGAAGATAGCTTGTTTGTTCACTGTATTTGAGAACAAAGAAATTCATAAAATGCATCTAGTATTTATATGTGAAACAACTGAAGCTTATTGCTGCATTTTTCTTGGGGGGGGAAAAAGTAAGCCTTAAGAATGGGTTATTGTTTATAATGCAAAGTGACCTACACTCTCTTCTTGCTTTATAGGACAAACTGGATGGATTTGTTCCTGCTCACTTTTTTGGCTGGTACCTGAAAGTAAGAATAGGTCTTCTGTTGCATTTCTGTTACAGTGCTATTCTACTTATAAAGCTTGACTGCTTCTGTTTTAGTGATGCCGGTCTTTGTGATCAATTGTATTAGGCAGTCATCTGTGAACTAGACTAAGTGTTTGTAATACATGAAAGGCGCTTCCCCCCCTGCCCAACCCTGGCCCCGACCATGTTAGGTCACCTCATTTCTTTCCAAAGTAACATTACATTGACAAGCTCCCTCCTCTGCCATAATTCATTCTGAGGTCAGATCAATAAAAGCAAAAACCTTTACTCCTGTAGCAAGATAAATGTTTGAATGACCTATGAGTGTAGAGAGTATGGGGAAGACAGTGTTTAGAGAAGGCAGTGAAAGCCTACTGTTACCCAGACACAAATGCGTGATGATATACTACTACTATTCTAAGGCAGGCTTTTCCCAGTGGCATCTAAATCAGGATTTTAAATTGTTAACAAGAATTAAACCATTACCCATTTACTTTCCTAGTCAGTATCAACCAACTGTGGAAGGAATTCCAGTTGTGCTTGTCTGGCAGAACACATTCAACACAAGTTTTGCTGATTACTTTGGCCTAAATATTAGCCTTTTTTTAACCTGAGCAAACTTACTAGCTAACTTTTATTTTGCCCTGCACACCTTGGTTGGTTTTTTAAACTTAGAAGACCACCATAAATAATAAGCTGAAAAAGCTCAGGCCGTTTTAAAAATAAGCTACAACTGTTGTTTTGGTTTTCCACTTCGAAAGTGCAGATGTCTTCCTATGAGTGTTTTGTTTTGGTCTGTTTCCCCCCGCCCCGCTCCCATAACCAAAAGATGAGTATGGTAGCCTTGGGGAGACTTTGATTTCAGATCAACTTGTCAGTGGCTTGCTCTGTTAGTATACAGAATTGTACATTTGGAGAAACTTGGATCTTCTTCATCCAAGAGAATTACATCAGAAACTTAAATATCAAAACAGCATTTCAGTTACATTCTGTATTTATTTTTGCAAATAATGTCATACTGAGGAAAAAATGCCAAAATAGTGAGAGCCTGGTAACAAGACATAAGGGGAATAGTAACACATTCCTGAGGAACTAGAATGGGATAGAAATCAATATGCCAGTCTACTCAGTCAAGCTATTATCTGTCTTGGTCTGGAAGAAGCATAGTTTTTATTAAAGACACTGTTCCTGCAGAAATGCTTGAGATGGTATGTTGTCTTGTCAACCTGCAGTCTGATTTGAAGAGCCCAGCATGCTCCACAAGGTGTTTACTTCTGTGCTGCTAAGCTTCAAGCTTTCCTTCAAGTAAACTAGCTGCTATATTTCTTATTTGTCAGTTAACTTTTTTATAAAAAGCTGGAAGTTGAGTATGTTGTCTTCATAAACAGAGATGAGCATGTGTTTGGGTTTTTCCTTTTTTCTTTTGTTTTTTTAATCTGGTTTGAGTAACAGACTCTTAAGCTATATCTATCTCAAAGCACCGGAATGGCAATATTGAGAATTAATGTGCCTCATTCATCAGAAATTATTGTGGGCCTCCCTGTCTGGTTTGGATTTAGATCACATGTTGTCAGACTAATGTGTGATAATGCTTATTGTATTTTTCCATCTTCTGGTTGAGGCGATCAACACCAAGCTACATTTACTTCTGCAGAATCGGTACGAGCACATTTGGGGTTGCCGCCTTCCATCTAGGCATGCTGCTGAGGATTTGCATGCACAGTTGAGTTCCCAGGCAGCAGACCATATGTACAGGCTCTCTGTGCTCTTATCCACTTACAAATATGAAATAAAGTGTTACCACAAATCTCTTCCCTTGTTTTGAGAGTAAGCCCGGATGATATGTATGTTCTAGGACTGCAGCTCAGCTGAATTCTTATGCTGAATGTGGAAGAAGATGCTGCTCTTCAGTGCTCACCCTGACAAGCTGCTAGCTGGTATAAAGTAGACTTAGGTGTCCCAGCATAGTTAGGGCTGAGATTTAGTGCAGGTGACTTTTTTTTAAGTTTGCATTAAGTAGACTCTGAAAAGCCTTTTTTGAGCAGCATTAGAACAATGCTACCTGTGGTGGTTGAGCACCCAGTAATTCCATTCATTTAACTAACTTTCTTCCTTCTGTATCCCATCTTGCCTGCCTTTATTCTTTCACGTAATGGTATTAATGTCATCATCCATACTCTTCAGTGTCTTTCTTGTCTATTATGCTGCATACTTGATAAGTTTAGAGGCCTGTGAGCATTTGGCTTTACTAGACTATCACGTGATAAAAATAAGATTGTCATGAGTTTCCTGATCCTTTGCTGGATGCTGGAGACAAGATACTCAGCTGTAGAAATAACCAGTAAACAAAGCACACCATGTGTGTCCTCTGTGTTCAGAGTCTAGAAGGGTTAATTTCATATCCCTTATGTGATCAGTTTTAAAATTAGGAAAAAAGGTAATAATTTTTCCATATACTGTTGCAAAACTGTAAATCTGAGCAGTGCCTCTATCCCAGCTGAAACCAGGACAAGTATTTATGGAGTTCTCCTTTATTTAGATTTCTAAAAGGCATTAGTGCAAGTGGTGCCCGGTTCTACTCAGTCTGGTGTGCAAGTATTCATTTTTGTAATGGTTTTTTAGTATGTTGTGCAACTATTGTGGATATTTGAAAGATTATTTTTTTCTCCCTTTATATAGACATTGATGATTCGAGACTGGTGGATGTGTATGATCATCAGTGTAATGTTTGAGTTTCTGGAGTACAGTCTGGAACACCAACTTCCAAACTTCAGTGAATGTTGGTGGGATCACGTATGTACTGCATAGATCATGATATATTTGTCTAAATGGAAGTATATATTTTAACGGGAGGGGGTAGGAGGTGGTGAGAATTAAATTATATCATATGCATGTGGCCAAAGATGTATGTGTGACTATTGCAGCTCAGGAGCATTGGTGCTTCTCTGTGTTGAGTTTGTAATATGTTTGTCACTGTTTGTGTAATTTTGCATGTTTTCAAACCGTTGCACATAGTTAAATACTTGTTTTGGTTCATTTCACACCAGAGAAAGAATCTAAAGCGTTACCTGAACATTTTCAAATATTTGGTGATGGTACAAACCATAAAATCTGAAATTAAGAGAAAGGTAAAACATTGTTTATAAAGTTTCAGATGGTGATTTTTCTTGCCTGTTAAAAAAAAAAAACGCAACGCACAGACTCAGTGCAATTTGTGTCCAGGTCTTCCTTCTGTGCAAACCTACCTTCACTGTTTTCTGAAAACAGTAAATATTACTGTGTTTACAATTTCTGGTGTGGCTTATAAAAAAGATTTTAAAAGATAAACATTTGGCCTTACTTGAAAAGCTGTATGGTCTTTGCACATGATAGTCTGTAGCCATTCTTGTCCTAAAATACTGCTTGTGTCTATTTTTTCAAGCCAGGGTGACTACTGTGATCTAGTAGTGTCTCTATGGGGAAAAAAAAAAACCAAGCTCTGAAGCTTAAAGTGACACTTTTATTTTCCTATGAAATGTAAATTGGTTATGAGAGCTATCAAAATTATCTACATTCAGGGCACACAGCTGTGGTTCTTAACATTATTTTGGCTTGTTTTTATACTTAAAGTACAAGCTCTTTCCCAAGCTTGTAATGATTTGCTACGTGGTTGTATTTATAAAAATAAATGCATTATGTATAACGACATCTAGCAAAGCTATTTTGCCTTCAAAAAAAACTTCTTACAAAATTAACACTCTGTGCTCCGCTTGTTTGAATGCGGAGGACAGCCAAGTTTTTTTCAGCTCAAGAGCTCCATCTCTAGAATTAATGCTTAGCCATAAAACAGAGCATAGGGAGAAATCACTTGTTTAATTTCACATCTTGAGCCTGGATATAAATAATTTCTTTAGGAGGCAGCCTGAAGCTTAAAGAGTATGTTAAGTTATTTGGCATAGTAAAAACCAGTCCATAGGAACCTGTTCAGATAGGGGTTTTTTGGTGTGTTTCTAAAGTTATCACTTAAGAGTGGAGCTGAGCTGAGAGTAAGTAGGAAGAAGTCTGTTTTGTAGCAGAATGAATACAGCAAAAGAGAATCAACAGCCATCACATGTAGAACACTTTTGCTTTATTTGAGTAGGCTTGGGTAGCTGAGATTCTTTCTCCTGACAGTTCACGCATCTCTATTCCGTGGGGATGTTCAGTCCTTGTGACTGAGAGTGTGTCTGTGTGTTTCTGTACCTATAGTATCTTCCCTTTTACAACCTTTCGTGTTTCTTCTCCAGCATCACTGTGTTTTTCTCCTTTCAGTGGATAATGGATGTGATCTTATGTAATGGATTAGGAATTTACTGTGGGATGAAGACTCTGTCTTGGCTTTCTTTGAAAACATACAAATGGCAAGGACTTTGGAACATTCCTACATACAAGTAAGTTGGTGTAGAAAGTAACTCCACAAGCAGTAGCATGGCACAAAGTTTGGGCCCATGTTAAAGATCTTGGTTGTTGAAGGGTTGTTCTGTTAGGGTTAATGTGAATTAAAGAATTCATGTGTGTTTAGATGACTCAAGTATCTAGTAACTTATTACTGCATGGAAGCTTGTTATGAGAGTTCTACTTGTCAATGAAATCGTTGATGCCTGATGTCTAGGAGTGAGGGCATCTTGTGGAAATGAGCTTATTCAATGAAATTGTTAAAGGCAATGCAGGAATCCAAGTCGGGATCATACTCCCTAATTCACAGCAAGGATCTATTTGGTCCTTGTGCAAATAATGCATTCCCTAGTAATCAGAACTTCATAGTAACTGGAACACTGAAACTTAAAAATTAATAAATCCCTTGTAGTCTTGTACCAGTAATGAACTGTCCTTTCCTGAACTATCATTTGCTGAGCAGAGCAGAACTGAGGAACTGCTTACTACAGTGGGTGTGGTATATTAAACTTTAAAATTATAGTCCAAATAACAGGCTTCTCTAACTCAGAATGTTAATTTCATTAAGCAGTAATTTTTATGGAGTAAATTAAGGCATTTTGCATATGTGAATTAGTTTCTCAAATGGAAATGTTAGTAGATGTCTCTTATGTGCTGTTTCTTAAAATTGCAAGAATGTGTTCTGCTTTTTTTCAGAGGTAAAATGAAGAGAATTGTCTTCCAGTTCACCCCGTATAGCTGGGTCAAATTTGAGTGGAAGCCAGCATCCAGCTTACGCAGATGGCTAGCAGTTTGTGGCATAATCTTTGTAGTAAGGAAACTTCTCTGTCTTTTCTCTACCATTTGATTTAATGTTTTGTAACACTCAAGCAATTGTGCAAATGGTAACTTAGGCTGAAACTCTTGACATGGTGATGTTTCTTTAGTTGAAGCTGGAAGAGATCACTTCTGAATCCTGCAGGATTCAGTATCTGTTTCCATGTCTCTGGTACAGTTTACAGATTCATTGCATAAATATTTGTTCTTGCTGAACAGTGTTGATTGGCAATGTAAGCAATACAAACTGTGATCTACTCGTAATTCAGCATGTAACTGCTTCTACCAAAAACATTGGCTTTGCATGAAAATGGCTTGTTTCTCTCAGTCTTAAGCAGATACATATCATAATTACAGTTAGAAAGGTCTGGAACCAAAGCTTTAGGCTTCTCTTTGTTAGCTTGGGGCAGCGCAGCTCCCAAAGTGCACAGTTTTGCCTCGGATAATATTTTTATACAGACTTTAATTCAGTTATCCCAGGTTATTTTTTTAAATTTTTGTTTCACTGAACACGTAGCACCTGGTGGTGTTAACAGTATCCAGTTTGAGCAGTTCAGGTAAACTAGCTCCCCCATTTAGACAAAAGAGAAAGTTGGCTTCTCCAGCAGCCACAGCAACTTGACAGTCTTGCCTCCATCTAGCCATCTGAGTGGCTGAGGCTATATTATGGGAATGTAACATCTTGAATTTGTAACTTCCATTTCAGAGTCACAGGTATCATGCACATGACACTGATAGGGAGGATAAACTTGGCAGTTTAAGTGCTTTTACCCCACTCCTGCCTTTTGTCAGCTGGGGGACTTTGGCCTTTGTGCTATCCATGGGATGTCACTTGGCTCAGTTTTGAGCAACTCAAACTTACTTCATTTCAGCAACTGTGAAGTTTAACTTAAAAACATGTGACACTTCTAGTGAATCCAGAGACAATGGGCATTAACCAGTTTCTGTATAACTGCTATGGTACAGGATATAAGTGTGTATTTTTTAACAGATGCTAGAACGGCATACCTTTAAGCATCTTGAAATAATGTGGAATATGAAAAATGGTGGTGGTTTATTTTGGGTCTGTCCAGTGAAGTTCCCTATTACAGTTTGCTGAGTGGGACACATTAGTGAGCTTGGCAAGCCACCACCACCTCTCTCTCTCTCATAATAACCCTGCATTTTATGCTGATGTCGAATTTCAGACCTGAGTGTGCTTCAGGAACAATGTGCTGTCTGTAAGTAAGCAAGCAGCATACAGCAGTGCCAGCAGTGAGTGCCAGGCAGTTTGCAAACTCAGTCAGTTGAATACAAGTTCACATCACCTGATTTCCACTACATAAAACATTTGCCAAGTTCACATAGCACAACAGACTTGCTGAGGTTCCCATAGTTTATAGACGTAAAGGAAATGTGCCTGCATAAATAAAATTAACATGTTTCTCCAAATGGTTACTGTGTGCATGCTCCCAACTTTTTGCACGCTTACGAAATTGGGTTTTAGGTGCTGGAGCAGATTTTGCAACTGAGAGATTCCATTGAATTTATACTAGTCCTTGGTATAATAATTTTTCTTTTAGCAAAGCCTAGCTTCAGCTGACAGTTTATAAGCAGTTTCAGGTATTGGCTTGCTCTTTTGGATTAAACAATGCTTAATGCCATTTGTTATCATTTCTTTTGAAGTGAGAAACTTGTGTCTACTTGCTCACTTAATCACAGTGCCAGGGCAGCTCACTTGAGAACATCTTGCTATAAATGTATAACCAATTCTCCTAAGATGGCTTTGGCAGTGATGTTTGCATAACTTTGTAAAAAAATGAACCAAAACCCAGGATGTACTGTTTATGCCTCTTGTTATTTTGGGGTTCCCTCAGTCAGATTTTAAATGATAGTGAAAGGACAAGTGGTTGCTTTCAGGATTTGTCATCAGTAGTTCTGCAGGTACTTCAAACTCCCAATAAACTTGTTCAAAATTAGAGGTAGTGCTTGTCCAGGTTTCTGTTGTGGTTTTTTTGAATACCTCTTCCAACACAGAAAAATTTAAAAACCCCAGCTGTTCTTGATCATTATTGCAACTGATGATAGTGTGCTCAGTAATACTGAGTAGGGCTTTGTGGTGTTAGAGAAATGGTGGGGGGATTCATGCAGGGAGAGAGGGAGATTCCAGGCTTCATTCAGTGAAGTCTTCTGAATGTAATTAAAATGTCCTTTTTCTCAGTTTTTATTGGCAGAGCTGAACACATTTTACTTGAAGTTTGTCCTTTGGATGCCACCAGAACACTACTTGGTCCTGTTACGACTTGTCTTTTTTGTCAATGTGGGAGGTGTGGCTATGAGGGAGATCTACGACTTCATGGATGACCCGTAAGCCAGTCCTCTTGTGTATATACCATGTCAAGCTTCACTTGCTTTATTTTGAATTTGCTCCAGCTTGTTGGCATCCATCTCAGGGAAAGAGTTCAGCTTCTTGGGGACAAAAAGACCTAATCCCAAAGCATCTACTTTGTGTTCTTTTGTTTTGGAGGTAAAATTCTGACTACATCTGGTTGGAGAACAGCTGTTGTTAAGGGCATTCTATGTGCACTGTTTTTAACATCAGTTTTTAATAAATGATCACTCTTTTGAGAATGTAATGCGTAAATTAGCTGGAGTGCCACTGGCTTGTGGGCAGAGGAGTACTGAACTCCACTTTCAGGTTGATAGCCAGGAACTACAGTCCTTAGACGTACCTTCTAAGGACAACAGGGCCCAAACTAAAAAAACCCCTTTTCTTAAAGGTGCTTCTTTTCTTGAGCATTCTTCCAACTGGTCCCTGGTCCTCTGGAGCTCTTGTGGCATCCTCTTGCAGATCAGAGGACCCTTTATAGCAAAGTGTATTGAAGGCAAAGTGCACCCATACACAACAGTGCATGTACTTTCAGACTGTTCCTACTTAAGCATCATATTTGTCCTTGCTGCTTTTGTTTCTGCAGACCATGTAAGACCTGAGAAAGCTTTGTTCTCAAAATCATGTTTTCTTTTAAGTTTTAGTAGTAATGTCACAAATTGCCTGAGCCCACATCTTAAGTCTAAGACAACATCTGGCTTCAAGGGATATTCATTGTCTGTCATTGACCAACACAAAAAGTGTCTGTGTTCAGAATTTAGGGTTCCAACATTCTATGAAGATCAGTTTCCCTTGCAAGGCTTTGACTCCTAGAACTGGGAAGAAGGGTCAACCCACATTGCTTAGTCGGATTTCAGGACATTCAGCAGTGGCAGGCTGCCCCTGCCTTTGGTGTCGGACCTACTGGTTTGGGACGTGCCTCCAACTCAAAGGTAAGAAGAGGTCTCTGCCTCTCACTGGTGAGCTCCTCTCCTTAGCACCATTCACAATCTTCTGGTCCTTGTGTTTGGGTTGGAAAAACTCCTTTGCCCTCTGTTCAACCACATGGCATAACATTGAAATTTAGGAGAATCATCAGTCACTGGTGCCTCATTGCTGATTCAGTTTGTTGCCATTCTTTCAATGAGCTGGAGAAGTTAATCCAGCAAGCAGAGACTCATCCTGAACTGCATGTCTTCATCATTGCCACCACCACCTGCTGTTCTGTTTCTCTTGGTGGGTAAGGTGACTAGCCCGCTCACTTCTGAGGTTCATGGCTCTGCTTGATGCACCACAGAGATGACCTCACCAGGCCGTTCATGCAAAATGGCAGAAACTAGCATCTGGTCTTACCTAATATCTTCTCTGCGAAGGCTTTTGCAACTGGACTTCAATTCTGTTGTGCATTTCAGGTCATCCAAGCAGAGGTAATCTACCCCTGTTTTACCAACTTAGCTGGGTGCATTTTTACTTGCACATAATTTTGAATCAAGGAACCGTGCTGGATTCTTCCTGTTGTGTTGTAGGGAGAAGCTGCTGGGGGAGAGCAGGCTATACCAGAGGCTCCCAGCTAACAGCACATGAGAAACCTTCCTGACCTTTTCCTTTTGGAAATGCTCAACTTAACGGACAAAGGTTGGAATATTCCATTGACCCTCCTTGTCAGAAACATGGCTCATTGCCTTGTCTGGTAGTGATGAGACTGAGGTAAACTGATTAGATCTTTTCAGCTAACCTTCCAATATTTAGTCTAGAAAGTAGTGAAGTTCAAATATGAAGACTTTTTTTTCTTATTCAGGATTCTTAGTATCTGCAGACAATTCTTGATCTGAGCATGGTGACAATAAAGTATCTAGAATTGAAATAGTCCAAGAAGAGGGGTGGTTCTTGAAGCTGTTCTCCAGCTCTTACATACCACGCTGCTATTGTGATCGACATGCTGCATCTGAGTTCTTGAGGACTGGCTGTGTGAAATATTCCTGACCAGAAATGTCTTGATGTAAGAGTCCATGTAGTATTTGACCTTGTCATATCTTCCTGGTTCCTAGTCTTCACATCTCTTCCAGGGAGTCTGCATTGAGGCCGTGATTTTTAATCTCATTCATCAAATAAAAAAAGGACTTTTCTTTAAAATTTTTCATGAGCAGAAGGGCAGGAAACCAACTTTCTTCCTCAGCAGCTTTAGCTTCTGCACAGCTCTTCTGTCGGCGTTACCTTTAATTCTTTTGTCAGTGTGCTGTCATAAGCTAGTGAAAGAAAACAATAGCAAATGAGGAAGCAGATCAACAAAGCAGAAAGCTGACCTAGTCATCTGAATAGCTTGAGTTCACAGTGAGAGATTTGCTGTTTCATTTTTTCTCTCTATCCATGTGTTAAGGCTAGTTTCTGCCCATTTAATCTGTCATACCAGATGAACCACCTGGAGCAGTTTCTGAAGTCCTTTCATCTGAGTTGGTCTAGGCGGGATACTTTTCAAAATTGAATGCGCTCATCCCATCTGCATCATATTTTTTTCCAGTGTATTTGGATGATTTTGTGTAGTTTGAACTTATGCATTGGTGTCAAATATGACTCTCTGGCCTCATGTTTAAGAAACTGTGTGGCTTGTGTGCTTGACTTGCAATGACTCCCCTGGATTCAGGAGAGGGGAGAGAAGCTCTGTTTGCTCTCTGTGCTTAGATCCCTTCCCAGATACTGAGAATCCACGGGGATGCAGTGGAGCAGATAATGTCTGAGCAACAGGAAAACACCTGCTAAAGGAAGGATGGTCTCCCCAGTGCAGCTGCTGGCATCTGATGAGAAGAGGGGAGGAGAAACTGGGAGCAAATGTGTAGTCGCAGCTCCCTCTGCCCCAGCACTATCGGAGATGCCTGGGACCTGTTTGAATGTGTGTGAACTGGGCAGTATACCAGCTGGAGGTGGCAGGGTGTTGGGCAGGCTTGTTTCTCTGCCTAGCAGAGGGAAGCGTTAGCAGAGCAGCTACTCTCTGAGGAAATCCTAATCAGAGATTTGTTAGGTGGCTTCTCTTTCATCCACTGTGTGGCAAAACCAGCAAGAAAATACAGCCCAAAGAGCTTACATGGCTGTCACAGCACTTACTAAATCAGTGCCTCAGCCAGACAGGAGGCTATACATCACAGTGGTCATAGAGCAGACTAGAATTTCCCATTGCTGCAATGCCCTAGAAGTACTGCAGAGGTCATCTTAACATGTCCATCCCTCTCTCCCCAGCCCTCTGTAGATGTGTTATATCGCTTTGCTCCCCATCTCCTCTGTCGTGCCCCAGTAGTTCTGCCACTTTACACGGAATTCTTCCTGGTTGTGTTTCACTTCACATCTTACACTGTGGTAGGAATGGAATAACACAGTCAGCTGGACAAGAGAAAGGACCTGGTAGGAAGATGTACTTCAGAATACACTATGGTTAAGTGAGAGAGCAAGGCACTCTGCAGAATAGATGCGCCTTGTGATTAAAGCAGAGACATGTAGAATAAAGGCAGAATAAGGAGTAATAGAAGGCAAAAAGAACAGCCACCTTTAAGTTTAGTTGGTGGTGCTTCTATTTGCATGGTTTATCTCGGGCATCTTCAGAGATATAATGATCAGTTAAGGTAGTAGGTTTAGGGCTGACAGGAAGGTGCACCAAACTGCTTCTTTGTGTGTTTTTTAAGTAAAATACAATCCAAAGGCTGTTGAGAAAAGTTAGTTGTGTGTGCTTGCTGGTGAAACAGTTGGTGATTATGATGGTTGAGGGTATTTCTTTTCTCAAGTTCAGTCTTACTTGATTCAAATCAGTTGCATTTCAGGAAACATTTAAGTAAATCATGCCTTTGAGAAAGAAAAGGGAAAAAAAATACATAAAACTTCTAGTAGCTTTCTCTTGGTTCTTTCCTCTAATGGAAATAAAATCCCATTTTAGATTCAGAAGATGGGTGATGGAAGAACAAAAATTTAGTCTACCAAGCAGGAAGTTATATACTTGAGTCTGTACTGATGGATAGCACATCTGCATGCACCAGTGGTGCTGTGGTGGGCAGGATTTCAGTGCAATCCAATGCATTAAAAAAAGGGCTTGTTCTGTTGCCCAAACAGAATCCCATTTGATTATTGACACATGAATCGTCTGCCCTGTCAGGTCAGTAAGCTGTAAAAATGTCAAGTCTAGAAATGACATGAGCAGACCAGGTCAAGAAGTGGAGGATCTGGCTGGTTTAGATCAAGCAACTTACCTAGGCTTCTAGCAATAGGCTGTTACCTGTGAGGTTAATGAGGTTTCCTGAAAGGCAGCCTATAGGTATTTTGGTTTTATGTATTTGCCATGCAGGAATAGGTAACCCAAGAGATGGTATACTTCCAATCTCTCCTGCAAGTAGAGCCTCTGAATAGATGTCTTGATTCTACTGCAGTTTAATTTCTAGTGTTACTGATTGATGAGTCCTTCACTAGACTTGTACGTAGCACTGCAGCTTCTCACTGACTTGTCTGGTACTACTTAAAAACAAACCCTGGGGATTAAATATTAATCACGTATTTGCCCCAAGGTTGTGTTGTCCTAGAAGTGAAAGGCTGTCCTTGCATCTTTCATTATCTTGCTTGTTTGTTATTAAGCTTTCTTCTTTTAAAATCTGTTCAGAGATCATTAGTGACAGCTCATTGAGTACCTTTTTGGAAAGAGAGTAAGTTTCAGAATACAATTATATAGGAGTTAAATATGGTTACAGCAGTGTGACTTGATGTTTGCAGAGGAAATCTAGGAGCAGAGCTCCTATTTCATACCATACCCTGAACCTCAGCTGATCTCAAGCTGGTGAGATAATTGTTTGATGTGGATTTACCAATACCCTGAAAATTGGGATTCTTCCTTGCATCATATGATGATGTTTAACTTTTCATGTGTTTTCAGAGCCTCTGATAGGAAACTTAAGTAACATCAACGTGAAAGTCCTCAGCCTGCATAGCCGTAGTACATGTGTAATCCGAACTAGACTTTTAGAGTTGTGCCAAGATGAATTAAATTATTACCCCAGCTGTCTTTTTATGACTATTTCTCTGAATGCTTAACTTTACAACAATAGCTTTGTTTTATCTGTGCATTTATTTTGCAGGAAGTTCCATAAGAAATTGGGTCAGCAGGCATGGCTGGTTGCTGCTATTACTGCCACAGAGTTTCTGATTGTCGTGAAGTATGATCCCTATACACTCACGCTTTCTCTTCCTTTCTACATTACCCAGTGCTGGATCTTGGGGATTATACTTGTGCTCACCTGGACAGCCTGGCGTTTTTTCATTCGGTAAGCAGCATTTGATGGGCTACATTCAGGTTGAGCCTGGGTCTTACAGGGTAGATTGTTCTGGACATCCCTTCAACAGTGCATCTTCAAATGTATGCAGTCATTAGCCTTTAGTGGCTCCTGAAGATAGATCACAACACTTTTGGATGGCTACAGCTGCAGTGGTTTTCTGTAAGAGTTATTAAATAAGCAGGGAGTTTTCTGTGCATGATCCTGGCACTTTTCTTTCTGGATCAAGCCTCTGGTAGCTTTGGTCTTTGTGGGACTACTTGTGTTGGTGTTGCTGTAGAAGCAGGTGAACAGTTAAGTGCCTGACTGCACCTGGTCTTCCTCGATGAGTGAAGATGGCAGACAAGATCAGTGTTTTGGTTTTTCTGTGCTCTGAATTAGAAAAGACTAAAGTGTTTTACAGCTTCATTGCAAGAACAGTCTGCTGTGTTGCAATTGTCTGAGCTGTCCCAGTGTCGGCAACAAGTGAGCCAAGTTAAACATGTTTGGTTTGGATGCTGCTCTGTGCAAGTAAATGAAAATCAGCTACACAAGGCTGAAAGAATTACACTAATCTATAGAGGAGGCCCAGTGCAACAGCAGTGGTTGCTCTTGTTGAGAATGCTGTTGTGTTATGCTTCTGAAAGAGGTGATAATAGCCAGACTACTAGCAAGAAACACAAATTTCAAGTGAATCGATGCCATCAGCAATTTTAGAAATTTACAGCCAGTAGACTCAAGTGGGTTAAGTTATCCCAAGGGCACTTGCATCCAGAACAGGCTTGCCTTACTGTTTTTATTGTATATTGAAATCGTTTATTCACACCACTGGTTCACCTCTGTTCTTCTTTTTAGTGACATCACTCTGCGGTATAAGGAGATAAGGCGACAGAAGCAAGAGCACAAATATGAAAAGGACAAATGCTTGAGCAATGGTGATGGACACTCATCAATAATGGATGAACAAAATGGGAACAAACTAAGGGAGAGGAAACTTTGAGGAACAGACAAAGGGCTGAAAGGAACTCAGAGTGCTCAAGTTGGCCTGGTGGACAGTTTCAACCGTATCTTACCTAACTTGTAATTTTCATTGTTAGCTTTCCAACATGTGAAAATCCTCTTGGGGAAAAGATGTCACTTTGACATACACACCCTTTCTCCTTGTGTACACCTAGGCAGAGTCGGAGAAAGTCTGTGTAGAGGGAAGTCAGAAACAACGCCGTTGCAACAAGATGGGATCTTCATTCAAGCATGTTGTATGTCTTCCTTGAAAACAAGGTTTAGAGACAAGGGGCTTTAAAACAAAGCGCAAAGGGAATCTAGCTGATCTATTTCCAGTAAACTGTGAGATTTCGATTTTGACATTTGGGCATTAGGAACACTTGTTTTGGAGTGTACAGATACCAGACACAGGAAATTAATCTTTTTTTCTGCTGAAGTTACCTTGAGCTGTGGAGTAAGATTGTGTAAAGTGTTCAGCCACCAATTAACAGAACTGCAGTGAGATAAATGTAGATAAACTGAAACTTGTGAACAAGTTGCGTAACTTGCACAGAATGTAATACAGTACACTACTGTTACAGCCCCTGTAGTACGGGGGTTATTGCCTTTCTCTAAACTGACTTTCAGCATCCTGGAATAGCCTACAATAGTTTTATGTTGTATCACAGCTCTAGGGAGACAGACAGCTGCTCCTTAGGGGGGTTTTTTTGGTTTTTTGGTTTTTTTAAGTTTTTCTTTTAGTCTTGGTCATCTTTTAAATGTAAGGGAAGGTTAAATAAGAAAGGTCAACCTGCCTTTCCTTTGCTTCCTGGAGTAAAATGTATTACAAGCAGAAAACTGGGAGTTACTCCATCAGTCTTAAGTTATTTGCCTTATTCTCAGCTCTTTTAGTTCACTTACCAAGGGATTTCATTCTTGGTGTCTGCTGTATGGGGCACATCAGGTTCTGCCATCCTTCAGAGCTGCCCTGTTCCTCACAAGGTAACTCCAGACTGAGCAGTCTCCTGAGTCCATCTGGAAAAGGCGTTCTCTGCAGTCACACACAAAATAGCTGTTAACGTGCCGCCATCCCTGCCAAAAGAACAAACTGAGGCAAAGTGCATCGTTCTTTCCTGAGCACTGTGTAGCAGTGAAGGTCTGCAGGCTAAGCTAGACAGCATTTTTGCTGGTGACTCAGCATCTAGGAAAAGAAATCGGAAACCTGGGCTGCATTTTGGGGGGGGGTCATTATTCCAAAATGTAAGTGCTACACTAAGCATCAATTTTGTAACCTCTGCTCTAAGCCTTTGCATTGGCATCTAAGGCACTGACGTAACCATAACCATATCAGTTTTAAATACTGTGATCTAATCTGGCTGTTAAAGGGTATTTTTTAGGGAAGTGTTTATCCAGAAGAAAATGACATAAACACCACCAGTAAAATATTGAGAGTGCAACCCCAAACTTTTTAAGTGGCAGGAGGACCTGCAGAGCTGCTGACTAGCAAACGTCTGCATTTTTTATGTGTTTTGGTCTTGTACGTGAATGACAACCAAAATCTGCATTTCTCCCATGTTTACAGAGTGACCCAAATACTCTCCACCCCTAAAGAATGGGCACTCAGCAGTTGGGCAGTCTTCAATTAGTTGAGCAGTTTGGCTGCATCTGAAGAGCTCAACAAATGATGCCAGAGTTTATGGGCTGGGGGATGCCCCAGTTGCCTAGCAGGTGCAGAGGAGGGTGACCAATATGAGAGGTAGCATCAGGCTTCTTTCTCGAGTATGTACAATGTACTGTGGATAGTCGCTCAACAGCTGCTCTTAAATGATAGTATTTTGCTGCTGTGAGGTAGTGAAGAATATATGGCTGTGTAACTAGATGCTGACAAATTTGTAAATGGGCAGAGAGTGCTGAGTTGAGCAAGTATTTATTTCTATGCCTTTCCTCGTTCTAGTTCCAGCTTTAGACCAGTCTTACAAACTGTTAACTGATTGTTTGGTAGCTTGTACCAGTGTGTTGTGCTCGTGTAGTCCCAGCTGAGCAAGGCTCAGGTTGGTATATCTCCATTCTGTTTGTGCTGATTAACACTGTGGCCCTCCCCTCCGATCTCTTTGCAATACAACCTCCAGGGTCTGTCTCATGATTTGGGGGGTAGCCGGTGCACCTGAGGAGGATCTGTCACTGTACCTCCCTCCTCCTCCCCTCCCTGCCAAAGACCCACTTATGTACATTTGAAACAACTGGTGAAGAACACCTAGTATTCTAGGTATTCTTCTATATATGTTCCCTGGTAATGATTCTGGAGCTTTGACCTAATACATAAAACACTGACTTGTTTGTCTACATCCTTCTAAACAGCTTTTATGGTTAGTCTGGATAACTGAACTGGTGTAATAAAGCGATGTTTGCTGGTGTGTTCTTTGGTACAATGTGTGTGTGTTCATGGTTTATTTTGCTTGCTGCCTCGCGAATGGAACTGGGGGGCTAAGGGGACTTGGTCTGAATTCCCCTCCAGTAGCAAGGCTATCAAATGCGTTGGCACTGTCCGTAATGGATGCTGGGCCTTAATGAACTTGTCCAGGTTTTCAGAGAAACAGATGTTACAAGCCCTCGGTCCACTTCTGTAACTTGGAAATGCTTCTTGCAGTACGTTTTACAAGGGTGATCTTTCCCCTCTAAAGTGGAATTGGGCTGTGCATGATGTGTTGAGTAACTTTGTAGTCTGAGTGCTTCCCTTGCAGACTCATGTCTAGTGTTGCAGGTGGGCTCTAATCACTGCAGTCTTGCCTGGTTTTAGGAATCCTTTTGTGATCATCTCTCAGAGGAGTACTCAAAAGCAGCCTCCTATGGAGAAGATGAAAGGACAGCTGATAAGCCTCACTTAAATTACATTTGGAGTGTCATAAAATGAGACCATCCCTATGGAGATGAAAGAGGCAGCAGTGTCCCACTTCTATACACACCTGTATCTTGCTGCTTATTTTCTTAGCTTACCTTCTTTGTCAGAAAACTGGAACAAGATACCTTCCTCGTGTGGGTAGGCCCTAATATTTGTAGTGAGATTTACCAAAGGTAAGTTGTTGGCTTTAAAAAAGGAAAAATGCAGGGAAATGGGTGAGTGGGTGAGAATGTGCTCAGCTAATGCTGTTGTGGGTGACTTTTCTTGCAAGTGTTTTTTCTCTTTGTCTTGGAGGCAGGCTGGCAGGGGATTTGACACTGCCTTGAGGTATATAGTTTTGATGTCCCTCAAGCCCAGTTGTGCAGATTGTTATATTTGTTAAGACAGGATTTTAGGTGGTGGTTCCAAGTTGTTAGTACTTGGGTAACTGCCTCTGAGGAGACCACCTGCCTGCCCGCACCCTCGTTTCTGTCCCTGCTTGCACATGATGCAGTAGTGCTCCACAGCCCTTACAAGCCTGTTGTTGCCTTCCCCTTGCTGTACACACACAGCTCTAGTGAATGCAGCCGTTGGGTTCGATAGCAGAGGGGCTACCTGAAATTCCCTGGTGTTGCACAGAGGAGGTGCTGACCCGGCGCAGTGGCAGGCATGCCGTTCTGGGTGAAGATTCAGGGGGAAATGGCTGCTTCATAGCATTTTAAGCTAGTTGGCAATTAGCTTTACTTAATTGTTCCGGATAGAAGTACCCACTGCACAGGCTTACACTGGAAGTCTGCTGACTTGGGCAGTCAGAAAATGGCTCGATGCGAGCGGCTTGTACCCTCCAGTCTCTAAGGCTCTGATTAGCACCAGTTTGTGGGTCCATCTTGCCATCCTTTCTGCTCCCCCCAGTCGCTATTCCAGCTGCCTGTCATGCTGGGAGGAGGGAGCAGTAGCAGCTGGGGCTGCGGAAGGGTTTCTTTGCTGCCTTTTTTTTTTTTCTTTCCCTGTGAATTTTTGGTCCTATTACTGGTCTTAAAGGGCCTGTGTGATGCTTATGGAATTGTCAGCTTCTGACACAAGTATTGTTGGGGAGCTTTTCCAGGAGTATTTTGACCAAGAATAAATAGCTTTCCTGCATAGTGGGCTGGCTGAACGTGCCACCAGAAGCAGAAGGCAGCTGAAGGACCTCTGCTATATCCATGTGGTGGAAAAAAAGTAAATAAACTCATGAGGGGTGTGTGGGCCACCTTGCCGCTACCTGAACTGCTTGTGTGTTGGTTGCTGGGAGGGTTTGCTTTAGCAGTCTGCATTGTTGAACTGCTGTTATTTAATTATCCTCACAGTTATCAAAGGCCTGACCTAAGTAAGCACAAGGGTGATGATAAACTCATGCCATCTGTTAGCAATATGAAACTGATTTTTAATGGATTAGTTGGTATCTGTGAGAGACTGGATAAATCTCCAGGTGCCAAACTGGGGCCTTCGGAGATTACCAAAACTCAGCCAAACCCAGTCCCATTTAAAACAGCTCTCTGCAGGTCAGCTGCTGCTGCCGTGAGGCTGAAGCGATGGAGCCTTGAGGTGGCCCCACAAGAGGCTGCTGGTGTCCCGGGCTGCGCTGCAGAAGGGGGACAGCCTGCCATGTCCCTCAGGATCGTAACGTCTCACCTCTGTTGTAGGTGAGGTTTGAGAACTGGGGAAGGAAGCCATGGCTTGCTCTTTTTCCCACTGGTTTTTACACACGTAGAGGAAGGGCTGCATTTTGGAAAAGCCTGTCTCCTGCATAGGCTGGGGAGCGCAATGTTCTTGGAAAGGACCCTTGACTGCAGGTGAGGCTCCTCTCCCACCCAGGCAGCATTTTGGGGTTACAGTCAAAACTTGGTCTGTTTTCTTCCCAGAAATTAATTCCCTGCCAGGGAAATTATGGGACCAGCTCCCAGTGCTGACCCTCCGTGTATTGACTGGGCACAGGAGCTGCCAGAGAGCCCTGCGGCAGGGCAGCAGGTGGGTGAACTGGCCCTGTGGCTGGATGTGGTGGGTTTTCCCAGGAACTGAAGGTCCTCTGGAGCGTCACACTGCTCCGTGGCCAGCTGAGAGCGTCTTTGCTTGGGGTGCATGAGGAGGTTTTTTTGCCCACAAAATTTGTGATTATTCGGTTTTCTCCAATTCAAGCAAAGTGAATCTCTTCGGTGTTTGAAATTACTTGTTCCCCTGGAACGGTGGTCTGGCATTGGAGGTAAGGTGGCTGAAAACATGGTTACAAAACCAGGGTAAGAAAGGGAAAGATCTCCATCCCTGTCGCATGAGAGCACATGTAGGAGTTTGGCTGATGATCGCTTTGTCACAGGCACTGCTGAGATTTTGGTCTCCAAATGGCTGAAAGGGCTTTTTGGCGAAGTCCCGGGTAAATACCACTTGGCCCTTGGAGAAGAGGCTTCTCCTTCTGCTGTGCTGAGGGAGAGAACCGATGGATTTTCTTTATGAACAGGCAAAGCCAAGACCTTGCTGCTGGACAGCCCGTTACACCCAGGACCCCAAGCGTTACTGCCCACCCGGCTGAGAGGTGGGATGGAGGAGGGAGGAGGCTGGTGTTGCCTTTCCCATCCCTTTGGGAGTGAAGAGCAGCCTGGAAGCCTGTGGTAGGGGACGGGTGAGGATCCACAGACCCCCAGTGGCTTTCCGGAGGAGAGCAGCACCCTTGGGGGGGCGGGGGGGGGCAAGAGGAGGGGGCACGGGTCCTGATGGAGAGGAATACGAAGTGAGGTCCATGGGGTGAGGGAGGAGGAGCTGAAGGCGCAGAGGTGCTGCGAGAGGCAGCGGGGGAGCAGAGGGGGTCGGATGGGGAGGGGGGCGTCCCCTGGGCAGCAGGAGGTGGGATTTGGGGCGCAGCAGCCGGGGGCTGAAGGATGCTGATCCCGGGAAGCCGGAGCGGGGCCGCGCTCGGCCTGGGGGAGCCCCAAACTGAAGCGGGGGGG
>NW_010972672.1:508458-594875 GCF_000737465.1 Haliaeetus leucocephalus
GAGAAGCAGAAGCCGTCCCCGGTTCACCCCAGGGTTGGGGGGGGGGCGGGGGGGCGGGGCCCCCCCCCCCCCCAGCCCAGGTGGAGCCCGGGGCGGCAGCGCCCGCAGTGCCCGCTCCGGCGGCTGCCGCCCCGCCCCCGCCCCCATCGGCCGGAAAATGCACCTTTTTCCCCCAAAGGAGCGGTGAGTCCGAGCCCGCGGAGCTCCCCGCCTGCCAGGGCGGCGGGGGAGGACACACAAGGGGGTCGCAGTCCAGCCCCGGGGGATGCGACACGGGTGACAGCGTGGGGAGGGATGCGGGGGGGGTAGGTGCGCGCTGCCGGGGTTTGCCGTGTGCGCCCAGGGCTGCCCGCACGCAGCGGAGGGGCTCCGGGGGGGGAGCTGGCAACGTCCCTCCTCGCTCCTCGGTGGGTTTTGGGGGGGTTAGGGGGGTTGTGGGGGTTTTTGTTTGTTGGGTTTGGGTTTTTTTTGGGGGGGGGGTGGTTTTGGGGGTTTTTATTTTGTTTTGTTTTACGGCAACTTCCTAAGGAAAGTTGCCAGCCCGCGGAGCTGGGTGCTGAGAGCCTGGGCGGCAAAGCAGAGGGAGAGAGCTCTGCCCCCACCCCCAGCCCCCCCAAAATCTCCAGCCTGCCCCGGCCGCGGCGGAGGCAGAGCGGAGCCGTCTTCTCGCCAGCCCCGTCCTCCGCTTGGGCAGCCCCCGGTTCGGGCGATCCCCACGGCCGCCTAGGAGCGTCTTGAGGCGGAGGAGCGGCGGCCGTCGTGTCCCTCCGGCAGCCCGGGGTGGGAGAAACCAGGTGGGAAACGCTTTCCAGACCGACCTTGCTCGCTCCTGCGGGGCAGAGAGCGGCGGGCGGGGGAGCCGGGGGGAGCGGGGGGCGGTGGTGGTTCTCTCCTGCTTTGCCAGGGCGGTCGGGCTGGGTTAGAGCAAAACCTTCGGGAGGGTCTGGCCAGCTTGGAGAGAACGTGCCTCTCCCCGGGGGGCGCAGAGACCGCCCGACTCATTGCACTGGTGAGCGGGAGGTGCAGCCCGCAGCCGGCGCTCGCAGGGGAAGGAAGCAAAGCCTGGCAGCAGATCCCGAATCTCCAATCTCCTGCAGTGAAGCATGCCAGGCCATCCCCCATCGGAGCAGGGGGCTGTTTGGATCCAGGAGTTGTCCCCGCTGAACTCAAAATCTGTAGGGAGCTCTGGGAAGCGAGGAGCTGGGCAGTGCCAGCACCAGCTCCCCGAGACTCGCCGCTGCACAGTCACTCTGCTGCTTCCCTGGGTGAGCTTGGAAATTGCTGCATTCCTCTCCCCTCTCGGGGACGGCTGGGGAGCGAACGCGCTGCTGCTGCTCAGCTAATGCCGGAGGCTGCGAGGAGGGTCCTCGCTCTTCGACGCGGAGCCCCAAAGATATTTTTTTCCTGCCCACGGTGATTTTTACCTGCCCAGGTAAAATACAGTAATAAGCGTTGGGAAGGATCCAGACTTCTGCCGGTTGCGAAGCCGGCGTCTCCCGTGCTGAGCCTTGTGGCTGTGGGAGGTGCAGGATGGTGCAGGGTCGTTGTCTTTGGGTGTAAATTGGGTGGGATCAGTGCACCGCTGGTTGTCCAAGGTGTAGGTCTGCTGGGGAGGTGGCTGCTTCGTCTCCTCAGCCCCAGTGGTAGGATGGGGAGGGCAATAGGTGAGTGAGTTTGGGGTCGAGCATGAATGAGGGGCAGAGCTTAAATATTTGTATTTTGTCGAGGTTTGGATGTGGTGGGTTTTTTGTTTGGTTGGGTTTTTTTGATAAATATGCCAGCAGCAAACTCTATCCTACTTTATTGCCTTGTGGCTCAAGGCCAGACGGGGCTTTCCCCCTCCAGCAGGAGAGGGATGGAGGAGGATGGAAGAGCCTTGCTCAGAGCCCAGGATGGGTGCGTGTGAGCAGCAGGGTCAGTGCTGGAAGAGAAGAGGAGCATTGCTGCAGGGCCAAGCTCACTAGCAAGAAAAGTTTAGCCTGGTCTCAGGCACCCGGCGAAACTGGGCATTGGTGTCTGGGTTAGGGCAAGAAGGAAAGGATGAACGTGGAGATCGCTGCTGTGCTTTATAACTTGGACTGGGAAATTTTGGGATTGCAGCATGCTTTGGAGAGTGTCTGTGCAGCGTGGGGCTGTACCCATGTTGGCCCAGGTGCTCTGGGACCAGGAACCAGGGTTTCTGCATGAGGTGTTTTGGGCCTCGGACCGTCACAATGCCAAAACGGCAGCGAGCTGTCAACCCCCCCCCCCCCAAAGTCTGGGGGGAGGCCCCCCTCTTCCAAAGGGGACTTGTGGCTTCATTGCCATTTCTTTCCCCACATCGAGCCACTTTATCATCTCCCTAAGCAGGAAAAGGTATCCCGAGCTCTGCAGCAGCTGGTAAGGAAAACAAAGCTGCCCCGTCCCTCAGCAGAGGGGTGCTGCGGCGGGTGGAGGAGGCTCTGACGAGCCTTGAGGTCTCCATGGGGGAAAAAACCAGCTGTCCCTGGGCTGCTGGTGGTGGGAGAGCGGTGCCTGTCCCTAATGCCTCGGATTTGGTTTCCCAGGAAGGGATTTGAAAGGCAGGTCAGGGGGGACAACAGAGCATCTTGGTGAAACACTCTCAGGGAAGGAGCTTAGTTAATATAAAATGCAAGAAATCCCTTCCTGGAGCACCTTGCACCTTCATTTGTTCACTCAGGAAAGGCTGATATTGCTTTGCTGATAGGAAAATACCACCTAATTCAATTCCTGTGCTGAACACTGCAGTCAGTTCGTGTCTCTCTGTGTGATGCCTTGGAAATCTGCTTAAGTTGCTGCTTAGAGCTCATTAGAAAAGGATGTTTTGGGGGAAAAAGCTTTGAAAGAAATTATTTCCAATTTCCAAAAGGAATTGGGAAAAAAATTGAGGGTTTTTAAGAGATGTTTGCCCTTCTGCAGAGAAAGTTGGTACTGAAAACTTCTGTATTTTCATACTAAAAAAAGCTACCAGGAAACATTGAAAGAAATGGAGCCTCTGACTTAGGCATGTCATTTTTCAGGACATAAAAAGAAGCTGGTTTGGGTAAATCTCCATAATGTTGCACTATTAAGAAGTCTGTGTGGATTTCCAGCACTAAACAGCAAAGTGTCCTTTAAGCTGAGCTCAGTCCATACATGACACAAGTGTAGCATGTTCTCAGCCAAGATTTTACTGAGGTTTTATCCATTGCACATAGAGGTTTATGCCTGAGGAAAGAGCTTGGGGATGAGATGGGCATCTCCTAGCTTGCTGTCATTTTGGTTAGTGACTTAATTACATTTAGAAAAAACTCTCCTCCTGCTGTTGCCCCAAGGGTGGACTGCGTGGCCCTTGCAGAGGGGGTCTCCCAGCCATGTCAGGCTAGTGTGGCTGATATTTTACAGTACAATGCACTGCAGTTTCTACCTTTGCCTATTAAAATCTAAGCCTAGATGCTTTTGGGGGAGGTTGATCACCCTTGTCAGTGCCTGAATCTGGGAGCATCTGAGGTGAACTGGAAGATGGTACCCAAATATTGAGTGACTGTCCATCTGAGGCAAATCCAGCTCTTCCTCCCGTGTGACGAGTGGGCTTTGGGGCTGTGTGAGTTTTGGAGAAGGTTTGGGGGGTGCCAATAGGGATGGTGGTGAGATTTTAAGTGTGGTGCTGAAGTTGTGTCCCTGGGCTTGGGGTTCAGGGATTGTGTCTGTGGGATCACACCAGCGGACTGTGGTCCATGATCTCCTGGCACAGATGCTAGGTAGCAAGAGGGGTGCTCGCCCAGTTTGCGTTGGATCTGCTTGTTGGGTGTTTGCGGGGGATCCCAAACCCCCTTTGCATAGCGGGAAATACCTGGCTTGGATAAAGCCCCTTCGGCATCACACAGTGCCTTCTCTGGGATCTCTCAGATGAGCAGCCTCCTTACGTTTAGGATGGATCTCGCATATGACTCACCTGGGAAAACCCCTTTGGGGAGGAAGGCAATCAAGCTTTCCCGCTGCAGGAATTGATTCCTGGGGAAGGGCATGATCTAAACCCTGCAGGACCCAGAAATTAGGCTGCTTCTCCTGCGCGTGGCCACGGCAGACCCGCGGGCGCAGAGCAGCCCCTTGTGAGAGGCTGAGGAAAGCCACGGAAGGCAAAGGCAAGATTTAAGCTGGAAAAAGAATTAGAAAAGCAGCAAAGGTCTTGAAGGGCTCCTGGAGGGGAGATGTCTACGCAAAGAGCCATTGAAAATGTCACCTGTTAAAATACTCCCGAGGTAATTCATGCAGCTCTGTGTCTCGGGGTGGCCGCTCTCCTGGTTCCCGTGGGGTTTTCAGTCCCTTCTTTAACTCTTCTGGTAGTGGCTGAGGCACTTTAGCGCACGTTTGCTCTGCGCCTCAGGAGCAATGGAGGGGGAGCAGCTGTTTAGCATCCCTGATAAAAAAAATCAAAAGGCAGCTATTTTTAAGTTCTTTCCCTTTATCCTAACTCATTGTCTCACGCATTGCAGGCTGTCCCGCTAGTGGGGAGCGTTTGCCATGGACAACAGTCATGTAAGCAGATACCGCTTAAGCGGTGAGTACTTCTGAGCGAGCCCCGGGGAAGGGTTTTGGGGGCAGAGCTGGCCGGGGCTTGCATGCTGAGCTGCTCTCGGGAGGGATTGCTGATCCTTGCTGCTTTCTGGAGGAGGAACCCTTTGCTGCACATGCATATGGGGTTTAGTTTCCTAATACAAGGGTAAAACCCTTAAACCTGGAGTCATTCAGAAGTAGGAGCCAATAAAGGGTTATTTTGCCCCAATTTTGCCCCCCTGCTGTAGCAGGAGTGCGTGAACTCCTTGGAGCCGGACGGCACCAAAAACCTCCGTGTGTGGGAGTGCCCTAGAAAGCTGCGGCACTTTCCCCAGCATCCTTAGCTGGGGATGTGGGGGATAAATTGCAGCCCTTTGCAGATCATAAGGGGCTTGGGTTGGGGTGGAGGAAGCAGGACCGGGCTTGTACCCTGAGGCTTCAACCCACGAGATCCCTCTGGGCTGCTTGTGGTCCTCTGGAAGGATCAAAGTTAGGTGCTTTGGGTGCGAACAGTTGGTTCTTTTTGATCTATCTGTTTGCTGGCTCCTGCCGGAGGAGGTTTGGAGTGGGGGGGAGCAGCGGGTTGTCCCTCTGCTCGGATGTGATGTGGGAGTAAGCCTGGCTTGGGCTTTTTCTAGCTCTGAAGCTGCTGCTGAAGGGAGGGAGCACCGCGGCGTGACGCAGGAGGACTCCCCAGCAGCTCTCTCTAATGAGAAATCTTTTTTTTTTTCTCCCCTTTTTTGTGTTACACTGAGTGATTGGTGTTGGTTCAGTCGCTGGTGTGATGGAGGCTGGTGCAATGCAGCAACAACTGCTCAGTGTACCATTGCAGGGCTGCTGTGTCCTCCCTGCTTTGCAGCCGCAAGCCTGGGCTTTCTCCTCCCTGGATCACAACAGCAGCAGTTGTGGGTTTTTTCCCCCTGTTTCCATAAGCTTTTTGTTTGGTGGTGTTTTTTTTTTTTTTCCTATTTCTGGATTTTCTTGGCATCCCCAGCCTGTGGGAAACCAAGCAGCAGCGAGGGTTTTGCTACAGTTGAAAGGGCGATGCAGAAGTGTGCTGAGCACATCTGTGAGCAGGACAGATCTGTAGCTGGTGAAAGGACCCCCCCAGCACCCCTGGGGTGATGCAGCAATTCACTGATTTTTCTTGTTTGCTGGGGAACAAGGCTGAAATATATGTGCACTTCACCTCCCATGAAAGCAAAGCGAGGACTGTGATTTTTTTTTTGGCTTGCAAAGCTGCTGGCTGACACCATTTGCAACCCGCCCAAGTGGGACACTGGGGTTTATCCCCTGCCTTGGCCAGTCCTATCCTCACAGCTTAGAACTGAGTTTCTGGCATGGAAGCAGCAGAGGATGAAGCCTCTGCCCTGGGGTTGCAGCCAGCTCACGGTGCCTCTTGTCCCCTCGCAGTCACCACGAGCCCGCCTCGGTGGGAGGTCGGCATCTACACCGCCGGTGCCTTGGTGCTGCTGGGAATAGCCGCTGTCAACCTCTGGAAGCTCTGGCGCTCTGGCAGCTACCCGGCACCTTCCCCCTTCCCCAACTACGACTACCGATACCTGGAGCAAAAGTATGGGGTGGCGTATTCGGATGTCAAACACAAGGTAAAAGGGCGGGAAGGTTTGGCTCGCCTCCTTTCCCTTTGCAACACGTGAGCAGCTGGAGGGGGAAAAACATCACCCGCATCCTCTCACAGGGGGAAAAAGCCACGGGTGGTGACCTGGTGTGGCCGGAGAGTTTGGGGGGATCGGCATGGAGCTGGTAAACAGGGTTTGGGAGCTGCAGGAGGTGCAGGGTTTGCTGCCGCAGCAGCTTGAGGCCAAGCAGGGGCTGTACAGCATCCAAAAAGGCACCAGCGAATCCCAGCTGTCCCCAGCTTCGTACGAAGGGATGGGATTGCATCACCCGGTTTTCCTTTCCCTGTTCGCAGCGAGGGACGGCCCTGGGCTCGCAGAGGGTGCTGGATAAGACCTCGCCCAACCGCAAGACCAGCCTGTGGGCAGACGACACCTTCGAGAGCATTAACGAGCTGGGGAGCCTGGAGCTGATGAGCAAAGACCTGGGCTTGGCCTCCTACGGCCCCTTGAAGAAATCCATCTCGGCTGACTCCCTCAGCTCCATCTCCTCCATCGGGAACAACTTTGGGCAGGATTTCACGGTGGGGCAGGTGGAGGTCTCCATGGAGTACGACGGGAAGGCGGCCACCTTGCACGTGATGCTGCTGCAGGGCAAGGACCTGCTGGAGAAGGAGGACGCTCGCTTCGAGTCCTGCTTCATGCGCATCAGCCTGCTCCCGGCTGAGCAGATCGTCGGCATCTCCCGGGTGAGCCACTCGCCCCTCTGCACGAAACCCCCGTGTGTACGTGGCATCGCTCGCCACGTGCCCGCTGCAGCCTTTGCTTTTGGGTCACAGCATCCCCTGGACAAGCTCCCCAAGACAGGGATGGGGCCTTGGGAGTGGAGAGGTCCGGACATGTTGGGGTGCAGTGCAGTTGGCACAGGATTTTTGGAGCCCTGCTCGGGGGGGGTTTCAGCGTTCTGCAGTGTAGGGGGGCCCAGAGGGGTTTGTTCATCAGAGACCCAGCAGAGGCAGAAATTTCTCCCTCTTGACTGGGACGTGTGATGACTTTGTTGTCTCCGAGTGTGGCTTGTGGCAAGTTTTCCTGCTTGACTTTCCCTGCTCTGGGGAGGAAGCGGTCTGGGGTGGGATGTGGGGAGAGGCAGCGTTTTGGGCACACGCTGCCAGTGTTGTGCCATGTCCCCACACACTTGATTCACCCTAACGAAGCCCGAGCATGCTGCCCTGCAGCCGTGATGCTTTCCCTCCCAGCACGGGATGCAGTGGCCAAAGATCCAGGCAGCTGCACCTGCACCAGCACGGCCGGAACTGGGGGTGGTTTGGGGGCAAAACCTCCCTTTTTAGGTGCCCCAAAAGCTGCTCTTAGAAAGCAGGAGCCTCAGTTTTCTTTCAGCAGCTGCTTTTTGCAAAGCTCAGGGTCAGCCAGTTTGATTTAATCAGGTTATTCCAGAAAAGAGCAGAAAGCTTCATCCCACTGAAGAAACCTTTCCAAGGGGGTGGAGGTACCATTCCAGAGAGCACAAAACCACTGCCTTTAAAATATTTCCACAGTGCCCTTTTAAGACTGCTTTTCCATCCAGAGATCAGGCTCTTTATTTATGCTCTGGAGATATTCATTATTTAGCATCATTATTTATAATTCACCAGCGCTATTTACCCTCTTTTGCTGTCCTGAGACAAGTTATAAAGACACATTTAGTTCTTCTCCTTTACAGTACTTATGTTGGTTTTTTTTTAAAAATAGCAGCTAACATTTCGTTGTACCTTTCATCCAGAGATCCCAAAATATAATGTTGGCTGCAGACAGACAGCCACCAGCACTATAAAGCGAAGAGCTGCAAACCTGTTTTTCCCATAGAGATACTTTAATCCCTCGGGGACTCTGGAGGTCGGTGGTATCCGATGGGAGAGGATGGGACTGCTGCGCTAGGAAGGGGGTGATGGACGGTGCCGCCTTGTGAGCTGCTTCATGTCCTCCATCTCAGGGATGGAGCACATCTAGGAGAAGACAGACAGATGTGAGAAAGTCCTTGAGATGAGATGAACCATCTCCCCACTGCTGCTGGGGAGTCCGGGTGGATCTTGGGGTGATGAAGCCCGATGGGTTCAGGGCTGAGAGCCCTGGTCCCACAGTGGGATCCCTTTTCCACCACGGCCCCTGGCTTTTGATGGTTGGCAGGGAGCTGGTGGCTCCGCTTTGCTCCATGCCATCCGAGGCTGCGGCTTTCCATCCCATGGGAGCACTGGGCCTCCCTTTAGGACAAAACCCTGATTTGTGGGTGGTACCTTGGTTGCCAAAAGAAATAGGGCTGGAGTAGGACAAAACCAGTCTCTAAAGCCGTGATTTCAGAGCAGTTCCCCCTGCCAGCACTTTGGGGCCAGGTAGTGACCAGCACCCGGCAGGATGCGTCCCTGGGGAGTTGCTGCTGCGTTTGCTCCAAGCGAATGATGGGTGTAGAGACGACATCTGGCAAAAAGCATTGTCCCCATTTGGGGCATTTAGGGGTTGCGAAGCCTGTTGGATCCGGCTCGGAGAGGGGCTGGGCGTTGCACCCCCTCAGCCAAATCCTGTAGCCCAGAGTGGCTGAGCCAGCCGCAGATCTGAACTCCCAGGGCACGGGGATGCCTGGCTCTTGCATCTGAGAGCACCAGACCAACCTTAAATTTTTAATTAAAAGAATTAGTAGGCAATGGGGCAGGTCCCAGCCCCTATTTTCTACCCCAATCACTCAGCTGCTGCTGCTGACAGGTGGGAAATAACTTTTGTCCCCATCGAGGCTGGGACCCCCCCAGCTCCTTTGGGCTGGGGGATGCCCTGCCCTCGCTGTCCCGAAGCCACGCGCTCCTCGCAATTCCCACGAGAGAAGCGGGGTAGATCTCGGACGTGGCCCTAAAACCCGGCAGGTATCAAGGCAATCCCCCCCTTCCCCGTGGCAGATTCAGCGGAGCGCTTACGCCGTGGCCTTCGATGAGCGCTTCTCCATCCCGCTGGACCCGGCAGCGCTGGAGGAGAACAGCCTGCGCTTCTCTGTCTTCGGCATCGATGAGGACGAGAGGAACGTCAGCACCGGCGTGGCCGAGCTCAAGCTCTCTGACCTGGACCTGGGCACCCGTCCCTTCAACGCCTGGCTCTACCTGCAGGACATGAACAAGGTGAGCGGGCGGGGGCGGTGGTCCATCTCCCACCCAGGTTTTTTGGGGGGTTTCTCCTCCCAGTTGGGCTGGGAGTCCGTGGGTCATGGGACGTTGTGTCCCGCAGGCGGTGGACACGGTGGGGGAGATCCTGCTCTCCCTGAGCTACCTGCCCACGGCCGAGCGCCTGACAGTGGTGGTGGTCAAAGCCAAGAACCTCGTGTGGACCAATGGCAAAGTGACCGCAGGTGAGCAGGGGATGCCAGGGAGGGGTCCCTTGGTCTTCTGCGGGCTGGAGGTGAGCTTTCATCCTGGCTTATCCTACTACGCTACATGGGTATTTATTGGAGTGGCTCCCACTGAGGATAGACCCTACAAGGAAGGTCCACCGGAGATGGTTTCCCCCACTTTCTCCATATCACAGGAGAAATGCATGACTGACCCCGGGGTTTTTCTCTCCCCCCGCCCCAAGCAGATCCCTTCGTCAAGGTGTACCTGCTGCAGGATGGGAGGAAGATCAGCAAGAAGAAGACAGCAGTGAAGAGGGATGACACCAACCCTGTGTTCAATGAGGCCATGATTTTCTCAGTGCCGGCTATCGTGCTCCAGGTCTGTCCCGGCTCAGGGGGCACGTCCCAGCCTGGGGGGGCACGTCTTATTGCTTCTTGAGGTCCCAAATCTCTGCGCTAGTGGGGACCTCCTGCGGTGTGAGGGGGTCTGAGGGGATCATAGGAGCTGTGGGGTGGGGCCATATATCCGCATATATGGTTTGGGGGGGATGTATGCATGGGGTGGGGCATAGGGGGATGTGTGTGTATGGGGGATATATGTGTATGGGGTATGGCTGCGGGGGGGGGCAATATGTATGTGTGGGTTGGGGGATATGGGGGATGCATATGTATAGGGTATGGTTGTGTATGTGGATGGGTGCCTGCATGGGTTTAGGGGATGTGAGGAAAGTAGGGGGATGTATATATGGGGTATAGTTGTGTATGGGGATAAGCATATATAGTTTTCAAGTATGGGGAGGTGGGTATGGAGGGATGTGTATATACAGGGCATAGCTGGTGGGTGTGTATTTATGGGGTGGGGGATATAGGGGACGTGTACATATGGGTTAGTGCTGGGGGTATGCTTGTGCATGCATGTCTGGTTGGAGAGCATATGGGGATGCGTATATCCGGGGGGGGGGGGGAATGTCAGTGCTAGCAATACAGCGACTGGTCTGTGCTGGGCTGTTGTGATGGCCTTGTGCTCCCCCGCAGGACCTGTCCCTGCGGGTGACGGTGGCCGAGTGTGGCGAGGATGGCCGCGCCGACAACACGGGCCACGTCCTCATCGGCCCGGCGGCCAGCGGGATGGGCATCACACACTGGAACCAGATGCTGGCCACGCTGAGGAAGCCTGTCTCCATGTGGCACCCGCTCCGGAGAAACTAGGCTGCTGGCGGGGTCTGCGGGGGAGCCTGCCATGCCTCCGGGGTCCTGCACCCCAACACCGGCTCTGCCCCGGGGACAGTGGACAGAGGGGCGCTCTGCCTGGCCGGTGGCTCCCCTGAGAGCTGCCGCAACATGGTGTTTGCTGCCGGACAGGGGCTGAGCGAGACTTTGCAGTGCTGAAAAGGCAGAGCTGCCAGCGCACCTTGGCTGGAGCATCTCGCTGCCGAAATATTTGGAGGACAGAGCAACTCCTTGGCTGTGCCTCTCCCCATCCGGGTCACCCTCGCATGCGCTGGGGGCTGTGAACAGACCTGCCGAGAAAGGAGCCCTCCCTTCAGATGGACCAAAACCAGCAACAACCTCCCCAAACCACTGCTCCTGAGCATCCCGCATGCTCCCTGGTGGCCCCCCAAAATCTGTGGTGCCCTTGGACGTGGGCCCTAAGAGCTCCCAGGGAGGGGGTGGATTTCTTTGGAAGGTGGTTTTTGGTTGAATGGGGGCGGGGAATGGAGAGGCGGTTGATAAAGTGCCAGCACGGCATGGTTTCTCTCAGCTTGTGTGGTTTTTCTGTTGGGTTTCAGTGGGATTTTGATGCGCTGCACCAGGGCTGAAACATTTCCAAAGAGAATGGAAAAAGGGAGAAATAACAGCAGAAAAAGCAATTGTTATTACATATGTGTTTTCCTCCCATCTTTTTCCAAGTAGAGTAAATCTCTGCCCATCTCTCCACTGGCTGCAGAGGGGTGTCTGGACCTGATGAGTGGTTTTTCAACCTCTTAGGTTTGAGGTCAGATCCAGGCTGAGAGTCATCCCCTAAAGGTCCAACACAATCGGGGTCAGCTTTTCCCACCCTGGCCACTTTTCCCAGCTAAGCTAACCCTCAGAGCTGCTCATAACAGCACAGCAAATTCCTGCTCTTTTAACACAAAGCTTGTAATTGGGGGTTATTTTTTACAGCCCCTAGTCCTGGAGTTATGCTTTGACTTGCTCATCCCAAAGCTTGCTCATTTTATCCAAAATCTGGGTGCAGAGAGGAACGTCTTGGCTCTGTGACCAAAGGCAGACATGAGACCCCTGCAATTTTTTAATTTTTAAGCCCAACTCCCGTTTCAGGGAGAAGGGAGGGGAAAAATCTGTTTGAATCCTGTCTGCTGCTCATGGGCACCTGGCCCAAGCGAGGACCAGCCCCTGGGTAAGGTTTGGGTTTTTTTGGGAGAGCCGATGCCCACTCTATTTTCTGGAGGGTGACAGATGGAGGGCTCTGATGGAGCTCCCCCATGGCATGGGCTCGTGGGCAGAGGATGCCCTGGAGATGCATCCCTTGCTTGCACCAGAGCCTTGGCTTTTCTCTGCCTGCAGAATGCTGGCAGAAAGCCAGGCAGGGGAATCTGGGGGTGTTTGGGGCTGTTTGCCAGAAAGCCGGTGCCATGGGGTGAGCACGGTCAGGGATGTGGTTGCTTGAATGATATGAGTGGAAAAAAAAGTGTGAATGAGCCATTTATCCCCGATTAAAGATAACACCGTGGTGGTACCCTGAGCTGGCAGCATTTTTCCTTTCTGCTTATCTGTCTTCTCTGCCTGACCTTCGTTTCGGGATGAGGCTGCGATTTCTGTTGCATCTTCCCCCTCCACACCCCCTCATAGGCACCACTCTGGCTCTTTCCCCCGTATATGCCCAACACCACTTGCTGATGCGCAGATTTTCTTCTCCCACGCTCCGTCTCTTCCTCTTCCCCACCCTTCCCTCCAGGAGCCCCGATGTCCCATCTGCTGCCGCGCGAGCCGGTGCCATCCCTCTGCGGGCTGACGCACAGCCGGCCCCGGGCACCAAGGCATGAGCCAAGGCAATGCTCAGAGCTGAGGTAGGTGCAGGCAGGCTGGGTTTGCCCAGGACTGGGGCTGCAAATGGAGGGTTTTTTTTGAAGGATGAGGTTTACTAAAGGATGAGGAAGGGTTTTTTTGAAGGTGTTCACAGCCTGTACTAACAGGCACTGAGATTTGGGGGAAAATTTGCTTATTAGCTACCTCATCTAGCATTCGGGAAGAGAGACAGACATAGAAATGCTTAGCTATGTTGCAGCTCCTGCAAACTGCTGAGCCTTTGGTCAGGATGAGATGAGCGCCTTCCCCTGGTGCTGAAATCACCAGTGGGCAAGATCTGTGATGTTCACCCCCAAAATGATGGGGCATGCGTGGTTTGGGGCTTTTTACTGTGCGTCTCTCCAACCATTCCTCTGTGGAGGCATCTCAGCACCTTTTCCTTCATCCTGGGGCCCACATGTGCCACCCTGGCTGCTTGAGCTATTCCTCAGGGTGTAGTGGACCCTGTGCGATGCATTGGTACCCGCTCGGAGCCATCAAGGAGAGCGGATGGGGCAGAAGGCTATGGGTGGATGGAGCGGTGCTTTGCAGATGAGGATCAGCAGGTAGAAAACAACATGGGATATGGATTAGTTTTGGGGGGTACAGGACCAGGGAACAGCTCTGGGAGGGATGGGCGATGCTGAACATGAGGCTCCCTCCTGCCTGGGAGGGCTGCACAAAGCTTGCACAGCCATACCCTGCCTTTGCCACTGTGGACCTTCCCAGTGGACACAGGCCTCCAAGGAGCTTTGTGGGAAGGGCAGGACAGGGAAAAGAAATGCATCTCCTCAGCAGGTCTGGGAAGGGAACGGCACACAGTGAAGAGGGAGAGACCTTGCCAGTGCTACTGGGAGGGATGGTGAGCAAAGGCAGCGGATGGCAGCTATCCCAGAGCAGCGGTCCAGGTGTTTCAGAGCAGCTTGCCGTGGTGCTGGCAAGGTAAGGACTTGAGGTCTCTCCGTCCCCACACAGCCCTGGAGCAGGGTTGAGCACTGCATGGGCTACATCCTGCAATGGGGCTGAGCCCACACCCGGCAGCCCCTTTGCATGGTGGGGAGGGGATGCAGCCTGACTCTGCCTGCTCCCAAAGGGCAAGCCAGGGCTTTGGGTCTTGCTGGCTGTTGTGTGGACACACCAGTCCACTCCAACTCCAGGCAGTGCTAGGAGGATTGCTGGACTGGGAAAATGGAGCTGGAGGCATCCATTTTCTTAGTCATCCTTCCTGGAGGAGAGGGTCACCTGGAGTTTTCAGTTCTTCTCATGTTCCTACTCAGATATTTATCTTTTTACTGTAGCAGGGAAAAATGTCACAGTGACAGCTGATTGCTTTAGGTGTTTTAATATCCATCTTTACTGGCATTCTCCAGCCTCTCTGTGTACATCCATTACTTTTTGTCAATAAGGATAACTGGGACAAATAAAGCTGCTCTTCTTCCTCTGTCTCAGCTCTGTGGTTTAGGGAGGCCCAGTGACTATTTATTCAGGCACACTGGCTCCAAACTGTCTAGCACCCAAAAATGAGAGCTCCTATTTTCCTCTCGGGCTCAGCCCGGCCCTGTACCTTTAATAGCATCTTTGGTTTATGTAGTCTGACCTGTGACTCCAAGGTTAAAAAAGTAGCATTCAGATCCTTCATTTCTCCTTGTCTTTCTTTTTGCTCTTTCTCTGGCTGGTCAGTTCGCTGAGCTTCTTGTCCAGGCGCTGCTGGAGATGGGCTCTCTTGGCTGGGTCCAGGGACTTGTCTTTGGAGCCACTCCCAGGATAGAGAACCCCTTCTCTGCTGATCCTCTGCCGTGCGTAGGCCTTGGCCTTCTCCCTGCAGCCATGAACCTGGTGGAGGAAGAACTGACACTGGTGGCAGCCGGGAAACAGGGCAGCTATCGTATACTTGGGAATAAGGAGATTTTATTCCTGGAGCCTGGAATTCCTCTTCCACCTGCTTTGCACCCACATAAAACCACCTCCCATTTATTTATAGCTCCTCTAACAGAAAACAAAACATAAAGATAATTTTTGTCCTTCTGGAATCTGCACAGCAGGTAAGTCATCCTTTTGGACCATTTAAGTGCCTTCTTCCAAAGCTTTAAACATCTGGGGAAAACTCACACTTGTCATGTGAACAGCTAGATCTTTTATGGTTCTTGCATGAGGGCTAGAAATAAAACTGAGCTCCCGCTTATGTTCTCTACTAATACAGTATGACTTGAGGGGGAAAAAGGAGTGAAACAGGAAAGGTGACTTGGGAAATAAGAAGAGACCTTTTTAGCCATTTATCTGCTGCTTTAATGTAATTAGATCTGTCTTCTGTACTGGAATAAAAAAAGCTTCATAATGCTAATTTTGTGCAGGTAAACCTTTTCCAAAACCAGTCTGCACTGAAGCCCAGACCATGTTTAAGGTGCATTAAGCCAAGTTCAACACCGCTCTGAATCATCTCCACCACGTCTAAATTAGAGATCCTAAAAGTTTACCCCTTCTGCTTGGTCCATCCCAAAGTCACTTGATGTTTTCATGAACATAAGCTGATCTGAGGATCCCAGCCCATTCTTCCAGTGCTGTGACAAACCTTCCTGTCCCTGTTAGCGCTGCTGGAGCAGGCTGCCAATGGCTGGGAATAGCCATGCACAGCACCTGGCACACAGCTCCTAGCCAGGACTGGGATTTCTGAGCCTGCTGCCCGATCTAAACCGGCTGTAGCTAACAGACCCTCCAGACCAACTTTAAAATGGACAGTAACTCCTGCATCAGTAGGTGCTGGAGCGCGGGTTGACCATCAGTCATTGGGGTCTGCTGTGCTGTACTGGATGGGGATGGGTTCAGCAGCTGGGGGCTGCTAAAGGGGGAATATGAGCTCTTTCTGAACAGGGACCCTCCATATGCAGAGGCTCCAGCTCCTCTGAGATGGCTCCAGGTATGTGCTAGCCCCTCTTAGGGGATAGGAGGTCCCAGGTTATTTCACATCAAAGCCTGACAACACCTGGAAAAAGGGCTGAACTTTAAAACTCAAGAAAAACTTGTTGACATGGACTTTATTCTTCCAATTGTTTCTCACTGGAGTCCTCATTACAATTCAGCACGGAGAGGCGATTCTGCAGGAAATAAATTTATATCCCAATTGGATTGTGAATGACCATAAATGCAACTATTCTTTGCCATGGAAACAGATAGTACTTGACAAGGGGAAAAAACTCTATGCTGAGGATTTATAGGTCAGCTTACTAAATGTTGCTAAGCTCTGGGAGGCTCCACATAGCAAAGAGCTATGCCCAGGTGATGTAGGACGAGGGACGATGGGCACAAGACGCTGCAGCTGAATGGAAAATTGTTAACTCTCAGCCTGTGTACTCATCACAGCCACCACCCAGCCATGTCAGCTCTGCCCACAGGACTCAAACCCTGAGGCCAGCTTACTATGAAGCATCACGCTGCCAACCCTGGAGGCTTAAACTTACCTGCCTGCCTCTGCACCCGAACAGAAAGATGAAGCCTGACACCAGTTTAAGTTTAGTTTGCTTCCTTCCCAGATCTGAGGAGGAAAGGGCTTTCAACTAGCTATGGAAGAATAGCAAGGAAGAAGCTCTTGGTTCAGTGGCCATCACACTACCCCTCCCACGGAGGTGCAGGACATTACAGGGCTGCTGAGATGCCTGCTTGAGAGTCCTCCACCACAAGAAAGCAGAGTAGAAGGGGCTGAGGGACTGCTGTCACTCAGGTATGGATGGGAGCTAAAGCTGAGGCTGCACAGTGTGGAGCAACTCAGCTCCAAGCCAGTAAGGCACTTAAGGAAATGCTTAATTGCTAACCAGGCATGCAGCACTGCTCTGTATGGGCTCAAGCCTTGACTTGTCCCCAGGTTGCAGAGGGAATCTGCAAAGAGCTAGGAATTGAGTATCCAGGCTCCCTCAAGTCACTGCCTTAAGCTCATGCCTCTTCATTTCTCCTCTCTGCCTTGCCTTATCTGCACAACCTGGGAGTGTAAATGCCAGAGAATGGTAAAGAAGGGAACAAAGCAAGAGGGGGGAAAAAAGAAAAAGCTCTCAGGAGGAGGTGTGCAGAGCCCATGTGTTAATGCCTGGCAGCCCTTTCTAACTGCAGCTCTAGCAAAAGCTCTGACAGAAAGGGTTCTGCTTTTAACTCCTTGCAAGGAAATCCTGTCTGGGAAGCTCAACAGGGAAAATTCCCATGTTAAACCCATGCTGCTTGGCACATCCTACTCCTCTCCAGCCCCCTCAGCACTCAAAGCCCTGGGCAGGCTGCCTGGCCCCCCACATACCTCCGGGATGTGATGGCTGAGGCAGTAGCGCCTATTGCAGTGAAGGCAAAGCTGTCCCAGGGTTGTAACGCTGGCTTTGCAGCGGGGGAAGCCACAGGTGTTGTCAGCTTTAATGGCAGCAGAAATCAGAGCGTCGATATCTTCTTCTGCCATGCTGTTTGCTCCGCTCTTAACTGCTGGCTTTCCTGGGGAGAAGACAGGGGAATAGCCCATGCCATTTAACCACCTGCTTAGAAATTGAGAACAAACCAGAGCAACCCACAGCTACAGCCTGGGCTAGTGAGAAGCAGCACAGGGTCCAGGGAGTTGCCATTTGCAGTGATTGGGATTTCTGCCCTCATGAGGTCCATCATGCCAGTAAACTCTGGCCTGTGTTCAAAGGCACTAGCAGGAGCTCAAGGCTCCCACCTGCAGCATCCTTGGGTATCTCCTGCTGCTAAAAGGGGGCTGGGGAAGAGGAAGGGACCATGTCTGGCAGGGAGGACAGTAGCTCCTGGCTCTGTTTTCCCCTGCCTCTGTTTAGGAGGCAACTGCATCCTTCAGTGTGGGCCAGGTATTCCTCTTGGTCCCTCTCCCTACCTTTGGGAGCCTCCAATCTAACTCCTGAGCCTCTCTTCCTGGGAAAGGGTCCCTAATGTTTTTCTTTTGACTTAAGAAACATGCCTCCAGGCATCCAAAACCCCTCTCCCCAGATGCTGCAGCCAAGTGATGCATGCTCCTGCCAGTTCTCACATCTCTGCAGTGAAAAGCATTAGAGAGCTTTCCAAGAGCCACATCCCATGCTCCACATGTGCAGACAAATCCCAAGGCCTGGAGGCAAAAACACAGGGATTAAATAGCATGATCCATTCAAGGAAAACCATTAATTGTTCTGGTTACGAAGAGAGTGACCTACCTTTGGCTTCCCTTTTGTCTTTTTTCCTGCTGCTGCCCTGAAGACTGGCACTGGGCTCCTGAGCCTTCCTTGCTGCCTCCTCCCGTCTGGCTTTCTCCCTCTGAACTCTCTCCAGGTGCAGGGTTTTCAGGTCCACTTTTCCTGAGCCCTCACTGCTTCCTCCTGGCTCAGCAGGGACAGGAGTTTCCCTGCTGGGATGTTGTGGCTGAGAAAGGGGGAGCTGCTTGCTGCAGGGGGTGGCTGTGGGTAGCGAAGTCTCGGCAGGCTCTTTCTTGCGAATGCTGATGTACCGGTCCTTCCCTTCGCCGGTGCTCACATGCTGCAGCCCGTACTCCTCTGCCATTAGGTGAACCAGCATCCGATCATGAGAATTGAGGGATGGGGGGAAATCCAGCTGCATCTCACTGCTCTCCAGGAAGGCCACCAGCATGGCCTTGAATCCATCAGCACTGTCTTTTGTCCCTGGGCTCTCTCTTCCAGGTCCGCTTGTGTTTGGGGAGAAACTCGCTTCTGGCTTCTGATACCCTGGTTTGGTTGCTGCTGCTTTGAGTTTCTTCCCCAGAGGCGGCTGCTTTTTGGGGCCAGATGCTGCAGGAAGCTTTGCACCTTGCTGCCGCTCGCTGCAGTCCTCCTGAGTGTAGTTTTCGGGCACGAGGTTGTCGAGGTACTCAAAGGCTGTACGTACCTCCCCATACTGGCTGAAATAATCCACCAGCCGCTTCAGAAAGGTTTGGTTGCTGACAGTGCGGGTGTCGCAGATGACAGCCACGTGGCGCCGGGCGCGGGTCACTGCTACATTTATCCGCCGGTCTTCCGCAAGAAAGCCCACTTCACCTGTGAGAAAGAAACCAAGGGATGAAGGACCGTCAGTGGGTACAGGGTTGGCTCCAGGTCTAGATTTGGCCCAAATGATTGAAGCGTTGCTTAGCTGAAGGGTGGGAGTCAGTATTTGCTGGGCTCTGGTCCCTGACACGCCGTTACCTTCATCTTTCTGCCTCTGTTTCACCACCCACCAGCCAGAGCTAGGGCTTCCCACTTAGCTCCCAGGGTCGGGAGGAGGATGGGTGGTACATGGAGAGGAGAAATACTTTCCTGGGTGGCCCATGACACATGGTCAAGCTAGGACCTGGGAGCAAATACAATATGGAGAATCGTGGAAGAGGCTCTCCTTGCAACAGAAGAGAAACTGCAGGTAAAGAAATATACCTGGTTCTATACAACCCCCTCCCCCACCTGCCCCAAACTCTTGGCAGGTTTAAAGTAATAGCCATTTAGGAAACTCTGCAAGGTTTGCTTCTGCTCTCTGACTATTTTGTCAAAGAAAAGCAGTAAGAGCTAGCAAATGCCAAGATGACTCAGTGAGGATCAGCTAGCAAGAAAGGTAGTGTGGGCGGCTTTTGAGTTTCCAGCTCCTGGGGATAAAGAGGAGGCCAGTTGGGAAGAAATTAATGTCTCTGCCGGTGTGGTGACCAGCCTGGCTCTGTTTCTGCCTTGTCTTGCTGTGGCTGAGCAGTCTAGTTTGTACTGCCTTTGAGGAACAGGGTGTGGGTGATTCCCCTCTCTGTGCTCTGCAGCTTAGAGAACAATTTCCATCTTCTCTGATGTGCTTTTGCCTGACTGCAGGGGCAAGTCCAACTCCTCTGATCTGGCAAGAGGGTTTCCTGCTGCATAGGTAATGGCTGCAGAGGGACACGCACTGCTGGTCAACGTCCCTGGCCTCCTCTGAACTGAGAAATGGAGCTGCAAAAAGGGTATGGATTTCTCCCAGGGGTCTCAGAGGGGACTAACAACATCTCTTGTGCCCCATGCAGCCCAGAGCCATGCCCAGACACCATGAGAAGCTGCCTCGTGCCCCCAGGAAAGCAAGTGATTCCTGCACTGCATCTGAGCTTTGGCTGCTCGCTGTGCATGGGAAGGGGTTGGGGGACGCACGCCTTCATGGAGGACACCAGCTCCTACTGAGCAAAGGCGAGGTGAGTCACTCACGAATAAGGACTATTCTTAGTCCTGTCCCCCACCTCCATTCTCCCCACAACGCTGCTTTTCTTGCTCTAGGCTTTCTTAAAAAAAAAAGCAAAAAACAAAAAAAAAAAACCCAAAAAACCTCTCCTCCTTCCATCCATCCTCTCCCCTTTTTTTTCTTCTAGACATCAGCACTCCCAGCACATACACAGTGTTTAATCTTCAGCAGCATTAGCAGCAAGGTAGTGCAGCAAGGGACGTGTCTCACTGTGGGTTTGAAAAGGGCAGTAGTCCACACACGGGAGAGAGGTGGTTTATGGAGCAGTTCCACTCATGCCCTCTGCTCAAGCTGGCTGCCACAAAACCCTTCAGCATGGGTTCACCAAAGGAGACTCACAACTCCAGGGCAGCAGCTTTTTTCCAGCTATTAACTTTTGCTGCAGCTGCTGATAGGAAAGAACTCAATTTTCCGCTCTAGATTTTGCTCCCAAAAGAAGCATTTTCTGTGCATGACTTGTAATGCCAGCTCCTGCTTGCTTTCTTCAGGGAAGTGACCCCAAACAGGCTCCAAATCCAAGAAATAAGCCCCCTAAATTTTCACCTTTTGCAGGACGTGCTTGGCACTCCAGTAAATGTGGTGCTAATGTGACTTGTGCCATTCTTAGGACCCCAGTTTAAATAATTTCTGAGACCTCAATAGCCCGGAAACCTTCAAACTAAGCAGTCCTAGCTTCCATTTTACCTGCTGTCTAGCATGGGTGCCTTCCTCTGCAACTTTGACAGCAAATATATTTGTTCATTAAAAAAAAAAAGAAAAGGCTGAAAAGGAAGGTTCTTGACAGTAAATTCATTCAGAGCAAAGTGCTAGAGACTGTCAGAACTGCAATTAAACCACAGCACTTGGCAACACAATGAGCAACCTTGGAGCAATCACGCAGTTCCCGTTTCTTTCCCGTTCCCCATGGAGTAACTCTCCAGCAGCAAACTCTTACCTTTCCTGTTGGATCTCACAAACGACAGGATCACTGCCTCTTTCTCTCTTCCTTGGAAACCATCAACTGATTTAATTTCTAGTTCTGGGTACCTGTGGCAAAGGTGCTCTCTTAGCATGTCCACCTGAAAAACACACAAAAGATGTGTTTTAAAGAAAAGTGCAAGGTGAAAAGGATTAAAATGGCACTGTTTTGGTAAAGTCCCTTCCTCTCAAACACACAAGGATGAGCGCTCACATCTCCCGAAGGTCAAGCACTGACTCCTGAGGCTGGGAGTGGAAAATACCTGTCTGACACCTCTTCCCTCCATGGCCTCAAGCTGTTTAAATGTGGTGAAGTTGGCCACAAATGCTGATTATACAATTTGGCTCTGCTGACTTCCACCTTCGTCTCTCTGAGGATGTTTTGGTATCACTCCTGAAGACGTTGAGTCCACCTCTGTGCATTTGCTCTGCGTGCATGCAGAAAGAGAGGGGAGATGCCAGGAGAGGGTCATCTCACCTGGAGGTTGTAGGGGGCTACAACAGCGATGTCTTTTGCCTTCACACCAGCTTCCACCAAGGCTTGGATGTGCAAACCGGCCAGCTGCACCTCCCCTAGGGCAGAAAGCAGAAGAGGCGGTGATGGGAAAAGGCTGGCAGGTAGAGGCCAAAGCCACTATCTTGGACATGCTGTGACTTGGAGAAATTTGCCCAACTCCCCTTAAACATCAAGCAAAGGCTAAGGAAAGTCCTGCCTGCAGTCCAGTGTTGCACGGGGGTAATGATTCCCAGCTTGGCTTGCTTGGCTAGATGGTGATGTGCTATGCAACCTTGTTCCTAGGAGTGCATTGTGCTTGCTTCTTGCCCTTCCAAGTCACCAGCTCACTTAAGTTTAAGAAGAGCTTTCTTAACAGCACTTGGCTTTCTCTGGCCTTCCCATATTAATCTGAGAGATCAATGATAATCCAGGCAATGGATTATTCTTCCTCTGAAGTGAGACCCTAGGCCTCACTAGAAATTCTCTGTGCTGCAACTGAAAAAACTCCACCCTTCCTTTTAATTCTGCTTTTTCAAATCCCCGCATTTCTAAACTCCCATGACCAAATAAACAAGCTTCATGCTCAGGTCCATGTGCTCAGACCTTCCAGAGACTGCAAGCAGCCTGCCATAAACAGCTGGCTATTCAGGATGGTAGCCGGTTCAGAGAGATCTGATGAGGGCAAGTTAAATACAAATGTGAACTATTTCACTGGTTTATTGGCTGGACTGACTTTACTCTCTGTTTTGCAGCAAAACACAGGTATAAGAATCAAGAATGTTGCTCCAAAAGGCTGCCTCCCAAATTTTGGGAGACGTGCATTTAATCCCCTGCTCAAAATCCCTGAGTTATCGTAGACAAGTCTTTTTGGCTCTCCATTTGGGGACAAGAGCCCTTCTCTGTTCAGCAGGGCCATGGGGACTGGCATATGGAAAAATGAGAGGCACTTAAATGCTGATAGGTTTTCAAACAAAAGAAGGCAAAATATATTTAAAGTGGTAAAAACTGTCCTTGTATTTTACAGTCCATTTTCCCCGTCTTGCAGAGAGAGACTTGAAGCCTCAGAAATCTGTTGCTGGCATGAGATCTGCACTGGTGAGTAGAGAAGAAAACAAGTGAAACCCTGAAGCAGGCAGCCATGTTGCCAAATAAGCTCTTTGGCCACGTGAGAGCAAATGGCTAGAAAAGCCTGTGGTTTGGCCATCGGGAAAAGTGCATTGGAAAAAGTGCAGGCAGCAGCCAGGCAGGCAGGGGTGGCCGTGGGTGAGGTGGCAGGGCACAGGCACCGCACACAGAGATCGGTCCCCTCCAAGCACATCTAGGCAGTGAATTTACAATCCAGGGGAAGATGTTGCCCTGAAAGAAGAGTCTTACTTTCCCCAAAACCAAGGCTCATTGTGCCCTCCTAGCAATCCTTTTGCTGACAGCCTTCTGGGCTAAAAGCTCTCCCTAATGCTTTTAGGAGAGCTATCTCCATAACAAGGTTGGGATATGTGGATTGTCAGATGAATCACCAGATTTTGGACAGCCCATGTGCAACACCTCCTGGCAAAGGCCCTCTGTGAGCCTCTTAAGAGCTAGCCAGCAGGTGTGGAGATGCCAGACTAAATCTAGAGGAGCATGAGTAGTAGCATCCCTGAACAGCAAATCACAACCACCTGCCCTGCTGTGTAAGTGAGGACACAAAGGAGGTAGCAGCATCATTTTCAAAGTTCTCCCGCTTTATCAGAATAGCTACGGAGCCTGACTTTACACTCAATCTTCATAATGAAACCTATTTTTTAAGTCAAAAACCAGCAACAAACTCAATGTCTTAAGAAAATTCATGGAGAAGAGCAATATAGGACTTCATGAAAGGAGCAGAGGACTGGGAGGCAATTCTGAGCTACATCTACAGCCTTGCGCTCTGCCTGATACTATTTGCCCTGCCAACTTGTGTAAAGCATCTGTCGCAGGGATCCTCCACCCTGTCCTAGTCCACAGCATGGTCTCTGCAAGGGAAAAAGGTAGCCAGCATGGCCACCCACAAACCACACACTGTCATCATGGCCCTGTGGCCACTCCGTTCTGGCTCAGAGTCCTTGAGCTTGAGGATTTACAGAGGAAATGATCTCTCAAATAAGCAAGGCTCCTTGCGGACCCCACCTTCCCCCTGCTACCTGCTCTGGAGGGGGACATCTCTGGGACGTGGCTCAGCTGGTGCAGTGGCCAAGCCCACGGGAGGCTGAGGACCTCAGACAATCAATTCTGACCAACAAAATTTTCTGAACGATGGTACCTGGATTCCCCTTAGACTGTTCGTCTTCCACTTCCAGCTCAAACAGGCCACAGCCAGCAGTGTCTATAAGCAATAAGGGAATTGTGGTCTCTTCTGTAGAGGTGACGCCCGGCAGGTCCCTGCACAAGGTATTTGGGAAAGGGCCAGTTAACAACGCTGAAATTATGCCAGAGGGATGATCAGTTATGTTGTTGCTTACTCCTCCCAACAACACTGTAAGGACAGAGGGAAAACATAGCTAGATATTGCTTCTAAGGGACAAGGCTACAGACCAACAGTGGTATCCTGTGGGGTGAAAATGCAGGAAAATTGGCTCTGGAGGTGGTGAAGAATGACAGAAACTCAGAACTGAGGTTCCCTCCTTTCTCTTCTACCAAGCTCTGGTCCCCACTGCATCTGCAGTGATGCTACTGAAGAGCATGTCATATGCAATAACTAAGCAGGGCCCTTTAGCTCTGGTGGGGTCCTCTGGCTTTCAGCTCCAGGCTCCCTGGGTTCAGCGCCACCTGGCAGCCACAAACGACGGCACAGCAAGTCCCAAGAGGCCCAGGGGAGTCTGGCAATGCCAGAAAGCCATATCTGAAAAGCCATTATTGCTCTGCACCATGGGATTGCTGCTTAAATGCTCTCCCAAAATGCAAATGAAGAGCTGAGGGCCCCGGAGAGTCTCAGAGAGGCCAGCCAGCAGTGCTGAGAGCTTTCCCACCGGCTATGCTACACCGACCAGTTATTGCAATGCAAGGTTACAGTGTGTGGGTGTTAGTGTCTCGCTTAAATGGTCTCGAACAGGAAAGATATGCAGACCTAGGGAGATGTGGCAGCTCCTTTCTGTTTTTTACGGCGTAGAGAGGGAGAAGGAGTGCCTGAAGTATTGCCAGAGATTTGACAGCAGTGCTGTTGGGCAATAGAAGAAAGCGTAGCACAAGGAACCACAGAGGAATTTGGGTTTCACATCATTTCTAGATCTAAAGCTGCTGCATTAAAAAAAAATAATTAATAAACCATATTTTAATACCCAAGGAAGTTGCTAGCTGAATTCACAGCCTAGAAAGAGGACAGACAATGGATAGCAGGAACATAAAGCCTGGAGATGGCAGGAGAGCTCTGAAACAACAATATGTTACTGTACATCACATACAAATCACGGAGAGCTCTGACTCTGGAGACTCTGCAAATAAACAAGGCAGATGGCAAGCCATCAAAAAGGAAAATTATCTCCAAATGACAGGCAGGGAAGTGAGGGTAAAGGCAGTTTCCAGTGCAAGACAAGCCCCCAGCTGCAGCCTCTCCTTCCCAGGACTCCCAGCACTGCATGTCTGTTCCTCTGCATTTGTATGCCACCAACTACCCTTGCTTCCCATGGACTCCGGACATTACTCACTCTGCTGACAACAAAAGTCTCCTCTCTTGACTGAAACTCATTTTTCTCCTGTCTGAATCTATTGCTGTTGTAATGCACAGCTGGGAAGGTACAGAGATTACTGCAGCTATGACAGGGGGCTGAAGCCCCTGCAAAAGAGTCCAGGATGCACCCTACCCAGTCCTACAGAAAAGCAGAGCCCAAAGGAAGAGCTCTTCCCCTGGCTTTGGGGATTGGCTGTCTCAGCCCAGCAACTGGATTCAAACAGAGGCACCAGGTACCTTCCCCATTTCTAAGGGCTGCTGGGACCAGCAACCATGATGGTTGGAACAGGGCCGCTTCCAGTTCCCCATTAGAGTGTTTCCTCCCCTGTGGTGGGCACAACAGGTTTCTCTCCCTCTCTTTGTAACATCAGACCTAACAGGCTTCCCATCTCCTTTATACCTGCCCTGCTTAGTGTCCTACTACTGTCCACGTCTGTGCAGACAAAAGACTTTGAGCAAAAGCCAAGTTCCTATGTAGATAATCCTGATTCTTTGCCTACTAGCAGTGGCCACAGAAAGCCCTTGCAGCACCTCTCAGTACCAGGAAAAATCTCAACCCTGGGAATGTCGCTTCAGAGGAGTAATTATCTACATAAATCTTTCAGATGACAGGAGAATTCATGCTCTTCCAAGGTATTGAGATTACAGCAGAACTGGCTGTTACCTTGGAGAAAAGCTGTCCAGTGCTTTCCTATCCCTTCAGGATGAAGGGGAAAGGCACTTCTCCCACCTCCTGCAAACTAGCCCAAGCTGCAGAGATGGACTTTTGTTCCTGGGGAGATTCTTGGTCTGTGATGATAAACCAGGTTGACCCTACAGCCAGAGACTGGATTCAGGCTCAACACACTGCCCTAGGACATCCAGGCACCCTGTGCTTCGTCGGTGAGGAGGCGATCCCAGCTGGGTGAGTTGCACATTGTAACCAAGGGGCATTCTGTCTTCTGAGCATCTTCCAGGTCTCTCACTACTGTGGGGGTTCCCCCAAATTCCCCATCAGCGAGGGGGTGTTAGCCCAAAAAAAAGTGCTAAGGTGTAAGTGCACTTACACCTGACACTGTACTTAGATAAAAACTGACAGCAGAAACAGCTGGTGATTTTCAAACCATTTTCTCACAGACTGAGTCACAAATTTTAAATGTGAAAAATACTGCTTGCAGCCTCCCTGACTTAATTCTGGAGATGTGTGGGGGTTTCTGATGTGCTTTGTCACCCATTTCAGAAGGAAGGGAGATTTGGGAAGAAGGTTTTGCTCCCTTGGAAATAATCTGCCCCTGAAAAGATACCGCAGGAAACCAAAGTATCCTTTTTTGAGATAAGATAGTGGTGCAGAAATCTGTAACAGATCACAGACAAAGCATTCCCAAGGGCCTCCTATTTCAGAGCAAAAGTTGGTAAGGAAATATGAAGTCGTCTGGAGAAGAGCTGCACTTCTTTTTCCAAAGATCAATCTTTGTGCTTCAGGTAAAGGAGATGAGACTTGCATCAACAATGCTGTTCAGGGAAAGGTCGTGGTGGGAGTGCAGCCTTACTATCAGACATTGGGGATTACACCCTGGAGAGTCATTCTGAATGAAAGCGCACGGGTATCAGGCTTTACAAGTTCAGCTGGACCAAAAACTCCCTGTCACAATTTGTGGCACAAGGTGGTTGCACCTGGACCTCATCCCAGCTGTATGTCTCAAGACTGGGACATGCTTCTTCAAGCTTCCCCTCTCAAAATGGCACCAAGGTCATTGTAAATTCAAGGCTAGAATACAATTGTATGGGCTGGCTTTGTCAATACCAGAGGTGTGGCGAGAGCTACAGTCTGGATCACTCCAGTCAGATCTTTCTTCAAAGGAAGAGCTCAAAGTGCTTCCAGCAGAGATGGAGATCCCCCTCCTCGGACTGTGCTTTGGGACTCTTCAGGTTCCTTGCTTATCACCCCCCAGCCCTTAGGAAGGATGTAACAAAAAGCTACAGACCCAGAATTTGTCAAATCCTGTTGCTGTAATTGCAGCTGTAGCCCAGGCTTTGGCTACTCTCTGGTATGAGCAGGTAACTCCTGTCGGCACTCACCAGCCTTCCACTTCCCTAAGATGCTTCTGCTTATAAGAAAGCTTCTCCTAGAACTATCAGAGTCTAAAACTTATTTCTTGCTCAGGTAAGGGATTAAGCAAATCATTTGGCCTAAGCCAACAAAACACATGAGATGCTCACAAGTATCATGAAGGAATTTTTGCTAGCAACCTAAACATGAGAAGATCATGGTCCAATGCCCCTGCATTACCTGGTCCTCTAGAGAAACTTTACATGGTCCAGTGCCTGAACTGAGGATTGCTGTATTCACGCGACATGTCAGTAGGGCTGTAGACTGGCAGGTTTGATCATGAGTTTAGAAACCAGAAACTTTCTGCAGAAAAAGGCCTTGAGCAGGGGACTAAGCTGCACTGCAGACTGGAAAGAAAAACATTCACTCCATCAGCTATAAAAATAACCTGATCATAAGAGTAACAAAGTCGCCTAACTTCAGCTTTTCAATTGTTTCCTATATTAACGGTTTCAAGCTATTTTGCCTGGGGTTCTTTGCTAGTTGCTATTTTTAATTTCCAAAGTTAAATGGAAAAACAAGCATAGCAAGGAACACAATCAATCAAGAAGAGCGTTTTGTACAGCACTGGTCCTGGAATTAGATCTGTATGGCTAAAACATTGCTGAATGAGTCCCATCCAGCTCAGCTGAGCTCCTCCTGGCATCGATGAACCAGCCTTGCCTACTCTTACCTGCAGATTCCACCACACTCACCCATAAAATTATGTATGTATACACAAATGTATATAAACCAAGATAGAAGTCAGCATAGCTTCATTGATGTAAGTTGAACTGAAGCCTCGATAGCCCTGAAGCTTTAATACAGAGCATGCCGACACAAGCAGAAATCCCCACGCTGACTGCAGTGGATGTAGACAAGGGTGCCAGGGCTGTCTCAAACACAAAGCTTGCTCTTCCCATCCAGGTAGTATTCACACTGGTCACAAGTAAGATTATTTTGAAACAAGTAAGATAAAATGGCCTTTCCAGCTATCTCTGTCCAAAACTGGATCTACTATGACTTGAAGAGATTCTAGGGGAATATCAATTTTTTTGACTCCTAAATATTTGCATTTAAAAAAAAGTATTGCTAAAAATACAATAGCTTTATGCAGACAAGCATTGTGATATTTTATGCTTCTCCGAGTCCAACAGAGAGAATTAATGTTTTCCCATCCGCCTCCCTGAACTGCACTGACTGCAATTTTAAAAAGCACCAATTATTGACAGTCACAGTGTGTGTTGGCAAACAGCTCCCTGTCCCAGGATGCAATGGAAATGAAATGCTAGTCAATTCCTTTAAATTACCAAAGAAAGGGAAAAACGCTGCAGACAAGGAATGGATCGGATGCCATCAGACCTGCCTCAGGTGCTGTCCTGGCAGTAAAACTATCCAAGCCAGAAAGGGAACCTTGCTTTCTGATCTTTGTCAATGTTGGGACCAATGATGGGACACACACACTGGCCCTCATAATCACATGGACATGTGGAAACACAATAAAAGAGTCATGTCTGGTTCTACCCTCAATGAGAGCTTGAGATAGAGAAACACTGCTTGGGGTATGCCCACTGCAAATCAGGCCTTCACATATTCTCACCAGATGCAAGGGGATCTTACTTTGTTGCTCATCATACCAAAGGAGGAAACAGAAGTTAACTCTGCATGACTGCTTGTTACATAAGAAAAAAGACAACTCCCGCAATTAATGTTTCCTTGATGAAATAAAGGATGAAACAGAAATGCTATCGCAGGGCCAGGAGGAATGGAAAACTCCATCATAGGGAAGGGACAAACCCTGCTTGCAGTGGGATGAAAAGGACATCTCTGCTCATACCAGTGAAGAGCAAGTCACTTACTTGAGCAAATGCTGGGCTACTGATGGGTGAGCAGTGAGCCGGCCGCTGTACATCTCCGAGGAAGCCCACTGCATGATGGTCTGGTGCATTCGGTACTGCATCGTCAGCATCTTCACTATCTTCTCCCCGTACCTCTCGATGAGACGCTCCATCAAGCTGAGTGAAAGGCCCTTGGCAGCAGCCCTACGTGGGAAAAGCAAGTTAGAAGTGGATATCTGTTCTGAAGTGATGATCTGAGGTACGGCTGTAACCATCTTTGGACTAAAGACTCAATCAGCATCTCACTACAGATGCAGCCCCATCAGTGCTGCAGCTGGAACTGAATGCAGTGTTGATCAATGCTAATGGTGTTAAGTTGCAATGCTGTCAGAGCACCTGCAATACGTACTCTGGACCCTTCTGAGCACCCTCGTGTAGCTCTGCTGGGATGGTGTTATCTCCCTGGCCTTCCCACTGTTTCACTTGGGTACCGACAGGTGGTGGAAAGGGAGAAGGAGAAGGCTGCAGGGTCCCAAGTGTTATATTTCAGCATAGGCTCCCCAACAGGGTGAATATCCTCAGGGATAGACTGCTGCCTTGCATGGAGATCAGATCAGCTTGAACACATCAGGGTGGAGAGACGTCTGCTTTCCCTTTCCCATCGGGAAATGCCTAGGGGTGTTGCCATTGTAATGCAAGAGATGCAAACAGTATCGGCTATCCCTGCCTGCAGCAGTCACTTCTCACACCCAGATCTGCTCAGTGTGGTTGGAATAAGATGAGTGAGGATGCCCAAGATCTCTACTTGGGGAAACAGCTCCGGAACTAAAACCTCTTAACTTGTAAGCTCATCCCATCAACATCCTTAGTCACAGTGCTCATAACAAGCTCTAGATACTGCATCTGTCAGTGTAACATTACACTCACATTACTGCAAGCTCAGCAACGGCATTAGAATCACCTAATGCATTAGTGTCAGAGCTCAACCCCAAATCTTGAAGTGCTTGATGTCAACAGAGCCAGACCTTGCTAATGTTTCATCAAGACACTTGCCACTCAAGCATTCTCATTACTCCTTGGCCACTCACCCCAGACTAACGCACTAATGCATTTCAGCACTTATTGCTTTATTATCCATTAAGAAAACCAACACTCCATTGCTTCTGGCAAAGGTCCCGTGCTTATATCTGTGACACAAATTAATAAAGCTCCTAATGAAATAAGCCTTTCAGGAGCCTAATTGCTTTCTCTTTGCCATACAGAAAGGGTTTGTTAGAAGCATCGCCTGACGGTACTGTCTGAGGAAGAACAAGAATCGTTGTACTTTGATTTTGTGTTTTGAGCATTTCAGAGCATAAAGAGTTTTCTCATACTGTGTGTCCAGTGCCTTGTACAATACTGTGGTTCATGGTGAGGGGTTCTGGTTGCTACCAGAACACAATGAACAAGCACAAAGATGATGAAATGATGATAGAGAACAGCTCGGGAAAATTATTTCCGTCAAGGCTAAGGGGCACAGCATGCATCCAATTACTGCCGTGGGAAGCATTACATTACTACAAGGCACCACAGCGAGTGTCTTGTTTGCTGTACTGGCCAGCCCTGTCATGTTAACAACAGGGCACTTGGTAAATATAACAAGAGACTGCAAATTCATTAAAACTGCAGAAGAGAAAATGGAGGGTAGAGCTTTCCGAGAAGTTGAGTCTCATTAGCCCTCCTTCTTGCTAAATCACAGAATGCAGCACATGGGGAAAAAACGGGTCATAAACTCTGAATGGACACAACTGCAGGACATCGGAGACACTGCTGCTTTTTCAAAGGCTGTTGTAACGTTAACAAGCGTTGAACAACACATACAGGCACAGAAGCCAGGAGGAGGGTTGGCAGGTTTGCAACAAGGACATTGTGCTTTACGGAACAGAGGTTTCCAGGTGTGCTGTGCATTTTGCTGCTGATCATGAACCGCACTGAGTTTGGCCATGAAGCCTTTACAGCTTCCGAGCCCCAGCGTTGCTACTGGTATGGCAGAGATATACTTACAGAGGTCTTTATGGTCCCAGCTGAGAGCATCGGAGAAAAGCAAGGGGTGGGTGAAACAGCAGTCTGTCAGAGGTGGGCTGGGTTTTCAGGAGGGGAAGGGGATTAGGTGGGGTGAGGGGAAAGAGCAGGATGTGGGGCTGGGGAGCTCGTTCCTGTTATCAGGAATTAGCTTTTTTCCTTCCAGGCTCACAACTGAATGAGAAGGCACTGACAGCCTGATCCTCCCAGCTCTGCTCTGCCCCACGGGGTGTGCTAAAAGGCAGCCTTGATCTCCTGGGCAAGGAAGAAAGGAAGCAGTTTTAACAGGGAGAGCTGTCTGCGCTCAGGCACAAGCACCTACCATGAAATAGCCATTCCCTTAGGAACAGTCCTTCCTCCAGAGTGACCAAGGAATCTGGAGATTCAGAGCCCACCTCTCACTCGGTCTTTGCCTAGAGCATGACCACTATCACCAGGGTAAAAATGCTTCTGGTTCCTTCCACCAGCCGTCTCCTCCTGACAAGCTAATAAAAAAGTAGGTCACGTTGAGTCACCCATAGGTGATCTGGCTCTCAGGGCCCAGAGGTCACCATGAGGCTTTAACTGCCCTGACCAGCCTCAGCTGGGACCCACACCCTCTGCCCATGGGCCCCATTTAAGCTCAGCACTGGCCCTTCAGTCCCTGCCTGAGTTATGTCCTAGCTCTGCCTCCCAAAGGGAGAGATCTATGGACCATTGGATCTATGCTGCAGGTCACTTTGATCCAGTCTTTAGCTGTATCTTCTAGGTGGATCCTGGACCCACATCATGGCTTTGTTTCTAGCCCACCTCCTGATGAGACCCCCTGGATGGACCCCGGACCTGCTTCATAGCTTGCTGGAGCTGTTGATGAAGCCCAGTACCAGCCCTTGGCTCTGCCCACTGTCCTCAGACCCCATGGGACTGTGTCCTGTTGATGATGATGCTGCTCCTGGCCTTTGCTGCTGCCAGACACTGGCTGTGTAAGTCCTATCAGGCAACTTAACTGAGAAGTGAGGGATACCATAGTAAGGTGCTCTCAAAGTCTTAAAGGGATGCAGCAGGCTTAGCAGTCTTACCAACCAAAGGTACCTCCCATTTGCTTTTGTCCTTTACTCCCCTCCCTTGACTCACAAATTCTTGCAAATCTAAGAGCAAGCCTAAAACTGTTTTTCATGCAGAATTGGCAAGAAAACCCTGGTGTTTTTTAACAACAAATATTCTCAAGTGTTTCTTGTAATGATATACAATAAAGCATGGGGGAGGCATTAAACCTCACAGCAAGCCTTAGAAATAGTACTCTTCTATACACTAACAGCACAGTTTCCACTGCAGGGATCTACATGAGGTTATACACTGAATTAATAATGAGGATATTAAACTGCTTGCAAATACTTCACCTGTTAATAAATTTCCTGTTATTTTACTGCTCAATTAATTCCTACAATGGTTGATTTCTATGCCAGCAAAATCATAAGAGCACTGAGCAAAAGTTTTTTTAAGTATCAATTGCTTTAGAGAAATTAAATTGGGATAGGAGGTTGGACAGACAGAATCACACATGTGATGCTCAGGAGTATCTACTTTAAAGTACCTGAAGTAAAGCTAAAATTACCGACATAAGCCCACAGCAGTCATTATTTGCTGCTAACCTGGTTTCACCTTGCTTCACATGCAGGAAAAGGCTGTACTTTGAGTGCACCTTCCTGGGGTGGGGGGGTACCAGGATAGATCCCAATGAGGGAGGATGAAGCCCTGCTGCTCTTCACAGGTAAGGCTTCCTCCTCCAGCTCTTAGAAGAAATGCTACACGTTAACAGTGATAGCTGTAGCCAAGTGGAACCAAGTATTTCAAAGGCTATTGTGCCCACTGTGGTGTGAAATATCCTTTATGGGCTGGGTGTGAGGAGTCAGCCTGCCATGTAGATGTCAAGAATAATCATTACTAGGGGGAACAAATGGTAAGTGTTTCCCATGGAGGGATGGAGCTGTGCACTCAGTCATGTTATATCTTTTCTTATTCATCCTCTGGATAGCTGGTCTCCTCCCTAAGAGACAGAAGGAGACATTGGTGTGACTCTGATTTCTGCTGTACATCACCAAATTCAGACAGCAAAGTCTGGAGAAGGATGTCACTGTGTTTTCCTACCTCAAGAACTCTGCATTAAGCTCTTGGATGGCAAAAAACAGGCTGAGGCTGTTGTGGACACACAAAGTATTAGCTGTCCTTTGCTTTGTGCCCTAGGCTTTTCTATCCTGGTGTAGGTTTAAGAGGTTTCACAAATAAGTAAAGTAGTACTAAGTGAGGCTGTGCAGAACTCCCCCTTTCTCCGGATATTGTGGATTTTTTTTTAGTCCTTGCAAATATGATGGAGGAGGGTAGCTTGTTCTTTCCAGCTGTGGAGGCTACCAAAGAAAACCAAAGCCTGACACTTGCTCTTCAGTGACAAGGTGAAAGCAAATCCATTTGGACCTGATATGCAAATCAGCAAACTACTGAGCATGGAGGACTAGCACATGGATTTGGGATGGTGGAGACATCCAGACTTACTGCTAACAAACAAGACGGCAAACTATTCCGGTGCTTGTCTAAGAAACTAGTTGAGAGCAAGAGGTCTGATAAGTATCTGCAGATATCTGAAGAGTGTAAAAACAAATTAATAAATCAAAGCCCTGACGTAGAGACAAATTAATTAGGATGTCAGAATAGGATGGAATGAGGACTAAAATGAAAACAAGGAAAACAAATGTTCCTGTCAGACAGCAGAAAGTGTCCTGGCATTGAGATGCCCCCTGGGACCTGGCCAAAACCCAGCAGGAGGCTTGAAGCTGATGTCCGTGAACTTTGGAGCGGGCTGCCGAGAGGGGAACAGCAGGGGACTGGCATTTGCCATCGCTTGGAGGTCTTTCAGAAGAAACACATCCAGCATGGACAAGATGTAGGTGAATGTACTGTAAGGTATGTGTGGGGATGCCCTCTGCATCCTGACATAACTCCAGGTATGTCAAAAAGCAAGCAAGAGGAGCACCCTTTAGACTCTCCACCAAAACTCCCTTAGCCTCAAGTGGAAAAAAACCTGATGATAATAACTGATAAATGCTGAATCCATGGAGGACGAAGCAGATAACAAGAAAGTAGGTATACCCGACAGGGCCCAGCTCCCTGAGCTGAGCACAACCTGTGTGGAAGCCTAGCTGTCTGATTGCACTTGCAGTATGGCTCCTACAAAGTATCAAAGTATTCCTGTTTAACAGAGGCTTCCTGCTTAACCAGGATTGACTTCACATACCACGGTAACAGATGATCCTTCTGTCAGCCCAGATTCATGCAGGCTGACTTTAGACCCTTCACTGAGGCCCCCAAAATAGGAGACCACCCACTTCAGGTCTGCTGTCAGCAGTGGAGGAGAAGGGGAAGGCAGGCGGAAGCGTTTTGAGTCCTCTGCATGAATCATCCCTGGAAATAGCTTATCGTTTTCCATTAACCAAAGAGGAGATGGTAGGTGATTCGGTGCCTTAATTAGATCTCTGGAAGTACCTAACAAGATGGAGTTAGAGGGAATCTGCCTTTGTGTTGCATTTTGCAGCCTGCTGGGACTGTGAAAAGTGCAAAGTGGTGCTCTCCAGCGTCTGCTTTATTTGCATCGTGCAGAGGGACGGGGCTGTAAAGAGGAAAGCTGTGTTATGTGCCTCGTTCAATACAGCAAATGCTTTTACTTGGGCAGCAATTAAAAACACGGCCAGAGTTCAGATCTGTAAGAAACAGAGCTAACAATTTTTAAGGGCATTTATCTGAAAAGTAATTGGATTTCTCAAAAAAGTTGTTCTAATTGATCAAAATTTGTTAGCTTTTGCATTTAATTCGGAGGCTATTGAGCCAAACTGTCAGCTGCTCTAGCTGGACCTCAGTGCACATCTTTTCCATCACAGCCTGGCTGAGGGGTTTCACTAGACAACAACAGAACTTGAAAGAAAGAAACTTTTCTTTCAGCATTAGGCAGTTTTGCTTTCTATCAGGATAACACCTGTCATTCCAGGTATTTTCTACAGGACAAATACTCTGCATTGTGCTATTTAAACGCTTTGCAGATTCAAATGATCTGTTCAAGAGCGCTCTGCTCTACAGGGAATTGAGGGACACGTTGGTAATCTGGAAAGAGGAGAGGGAATTTTTGCTATTCTGAAACAGAGGCTAGGACTAGCAGGTAGACTCCAGATCAGTGCCTGCCTGATGAGCACCCACTCTAATTTCTGTATGTACAGTCAATACCTGCTAGTATACCCATCTGCAGTTAATACCTGTGGGGCTACTACCAAGAGCTCCCACTGAGATGAAAGGTAAAGCCATAAATAGCACAAAAAGCTTTATTCTCTGCTTGTTTTCCTGCATTCTCAGTCTTCCAACAGTCAGCCACCTGAGCAATGGGCAAAGCTTGAAAAAAACCAGTTTTGAATAATTTTACTTAACAAGATGTCAGTCTTTAGAAGTGAGGGGAAAGACAGGAAAGATGGACTCACAGACAAACACCAGACTGGGGTTCAAGTCATCTTGCTCAGTCCTAGAAGCCACCACAGGTTTCCTGTATGATGCGGGATGAAATGGGGAGAGTAATCCTTCTTTCCCCTCACACTCGTTCATTCAGATCATAACAGGGACCATCTCCCATCATACACACCATGCCTAACAGAATAGAATATTAGCTGGAGTTTTCCAGTGCTAAACTAACATACTTCAGTAATAAATATAGAAAGCAGGGTTTTCTCTGTTTCCCTCCTGTGTGGCTTCTCTTGTAGCCACTACTCTGGTTAAGTTCATATGATGGCTTTCCCCTGAGTGCAGGAACAAACTCAGGTCTTGGCTTTTTTATCTGTTTTTACAGAGTTGAAGATCTCCCCAACTTTCACACTTTGATGGATTTGCTTCACATTAGCTAACAGGTTTCAAGAGTTACTTGGGGAACTGAGAGAAGACTGGCTGGCACAGGCAGCAGCATCATAGCAGCTTTGCCTTTTAGGCTAAAATGGGGAGACCTGCCTGGAGAGCGGCAGCATTTGAGAGCACAGCCCATAATTCTTCTAAGTAAGCTGAAGTCAGCTTGGCTTTTTGCACTTTATCTTCCAAAAGACAACTGTCTGCGAGGCTGAGCTCTGGTGACTGGTGTCTGACCAGGACCTGGGTCGTGGACCTGCTGATGCCTTGAGCAATAATTTTGTTTAATGTAGCAAGTTCTTTGGATCATAATTTAACTGGTAAGCCAGGCGGAGATATAAATCTGTTAACACTATTGATTCAGACACACATTCTCTCTGCTCTATTTTATTTTAAATCTATTGAACTTTAAGAAGGGCACAGAGTGACATGGTGTTTAAACATCCCTAAGGTTTCTTGTCCAAAAGGGATTATCCCACAAGAGATGGAAGCTGACCTAAAAACTGACTTCCCTGCACAGTGGAAACTTTCCACTGCAAAGTCAAATGAACTCAAAACTGAGGGAGAGAAAAGCACAACTCCTTGAGCAGGACCAGGAGGAGATCCAGGAGATCTGCAGCAGATGGGTCCTACCAGTGAGGAGCTTTTTGCTGTTGATGCTACAATGCAGCACCAGTAAAGGCTTCCGGCATCAGCCATCATGACAGAGCAGAAGAAAGCAGCTGGCAGGTAGTATAATGTTTCTGGAGTGCTTCTGAAGAAAATCTGCTTCATTTCAAAGAGGGGCCAAAACTGACATCAGTTGAGCATTAGACCCATTCACCCATAGTAATGGAGTTGGTATTTCTACTATGTTTTGCCCTTAATCTGACAGTCTTGGGAAGAATAAGTCTCTAGGCTCTGTTCCTGGGGCTGGGCAGCCCTGTCTGCCTCACTAGCACATAGTTGCTGCCTTGGGACCACAGTGACTGTTTGGTGAGCATTTTCATCCACCTAAAGCTTCCGATCTTGTAAATCAGCATTGCTGTGGCAGGAGCCTGATATATGAACAAGTGTAATTCCACAACCAGAAGCGTAAGCAGAGGAAGAGCATCCAACTCCCTCTTCTCTGTTTATTCATAATTTGGAACAACTTACTGGCACAAGCAGAGAGGGGTGAAAATCTCAAACCAGTGCCACTGCTCAGAATGGCAGTCGAGATTAATCGTGCTGGCCAAGGACAGCACAAAGACTGGGGCATTATGCAGCTACAATACAGTTTCTCTGGTGGAGAAGATGAGCCTTATGCATTACTTAAAGAATGATAACCCTGAAATTAGAAGGAACAAACTGCAAACTTCTTGCTAGTAACCAGTTACTTACTCCAAAAAGTACCTTGCACATCAGGCAAGGAGCTCTTCTCTATTCGGAATAGTTTTGTTATCTGACTCCAGATTCAACCAATTCCCTACTAAAGTAAGCAAGTGAGGCTCTAGCCCCCAACGAGCCTCTGACCGTTTCTTCCCACCCTAGGCTAACAACATCTGTTGGCTCCACACAGATTACAGCCTCTCTCCAGCGCTCCAGCCTTGGGTAGCCACTTGGCTTCTGCATGGAGGTAAAATTATTTATTCCCAATTTACAGATGGGGAAAACCTAGGCACAGAGACACAGTCTGCAAACTCACAGTAAATAAACAGCAAGACAAGAAAGGTAGGGGGTTCTGGGTAGGCTTTTTGCAGTTCACCAGCCTAGACACCATCACCAGACAGTGGAGGAGTGCGCTTATCACCTGCCAAGATCTACAAAACAACAAGCATTTGTGCATCTGATAATGGTAAAATGAGAAGATGATACAGTGCCTTAACATTATTTGCACCATCTCTTAGCCACCTGCTGGGAGCCGCTGCCTCCCCTGGATTTTTCATTTCCCTTGTTCAAAATTCAAGGACGATTATAGATATGTATCTTGCTCATTATTTTTTGGAAGCAGGAGAGAAAGTTTATGAAGTCAGCCCTATTCTCTGCTTCTGCACAATGATGGTTCAGTAATTCCAGATCTAGAGCCAGATAAACATGCACACATTTATATTTTAAACTACCCAAAGGCTCCCCAGTACTATCTGGAGTATCCCCCTCGAAGCACAGGCAATTTACACTAGCCACAGATCTCTTCCACAAACTAATTGTTCTTAATATGCATGTTGTAGGTATTGTGAGGTTTTATGATCACTGCGGTATGTGTGATAATGCAGCATCTCGGTGGGCCAACTTATAATTATAACATTAATATGTTAAATAAACAAATGTGGAACCGCAGAAGCAGAATTTAATAAAGGGAAGAGAAGGCTTGGATTAAACTGAGTATGAGCCTGAATTCACTCTACAGAGCCTGCAGTCAGCAAAGAGGAGGTAAACCAGGCCACCCTTCTTGCCAGGCACAAGGAAACCTCATGTGAAAAACAGATAATCTTTCTTAAAAACAAACATTTTAAAGTTTATATACAAATACTGGTTAGTGAAACCAGAATTTGTGTCTCTGTTTTGTTCACCTTCTGTTTGCTTACCATTTTACTAGTTTGAATGGCTGATGTGATTGTTTTAAACTGTTTTTTGAACAACTTTTCTAACCACTCCGAAAATTACTTCACATAGCAGAGAGAAAACAAAGAATTAAAATACAGTGCTGCTAAGCAAGCAGAATTGAAAAAATATTTCTGCTGATGACGTCTCCCAGGAAAAACACCTGTCAAAATACACACAATTTTGAATAATTCAGTAGTAGTGCATAGCATAAATACTCCTCACTAAAGAAAAAAAACCAAAGTGAACAATGCAAGCATTGAATTCTTTGGAGCTGGGGCATGTTTCAGGTGACTGATGGAAGGATGCAGGCAAGCACACAGAAAGCAACCGTCAATCCCACAGCAGTACCAGCCAGTACAGTACCCTCTGATTTCATGCTGCTCAGCAGTACTTGCCCCCTGCACAGAGACAATGGCAGTGAGTGGGAAGGTCCACACGTTGTTACAAGGGCTTTTTGAGCTGTTTCCATGATGCTGCAGAGCTACCCCTGACATTCCCAGTGTGATAGATCATCCTGAAACACGTTTTGGCGTGAGTTTCTGCCCGTTCTTCCCGCCTCATTGCACTCACTCTCCCTGTCTGCCCTGCTTTTTCTGGAGAGGATCCTCTCCATTGTGAGCACACAACTCCTAAGTAAATGTGGGACAAGTGCAAAAGGCAATCTCAGAGAAGGCTGGGACTCTAGCTACTGGATTGTGTCCCTGATGCAGCTTAAAGGACCTCTGCAAAATGAGCACAGCAGTATTTCAAAGGCAGACAGCTCCCTGTCGCTGTCTGAGCAAGTATTCCCACTGTGAATGGATAGGATCTGGTACAGAATCACCTTCTGTTTCTGAGGTTTGCTTTAGCAGCTCTACCAAGGTAACCCAACTAAGGTTGTTTCTACAAAACTCGATCCAATGCGCGGACTCCTGCAGGCCACATCTCTGCTCCCGCACAGATGAGAGCCTCACAGGCAAGGTGCACACACCTTTGAGAATTCCTGGCAACTCCAGAGCGGGGCCAAAGGCTGCCTGTTGGATTGCTCTCCCTGTCTGCAAACTCAAAACCCGTGCAAGCCCAGAAGCAGTTGCCCAGCAGGCACTCATCAGCACAAAAGGCAACTCTCCAGCACCATGCTATTATGTGGCTCGGTCAGCAGCAGGTAGAACAACCAACTGTCACGTCCTCGTGTGATAAGAAAGCCTGCTCAGATGGAGCTGCATTAAACTTTAAGCAGTGGCTATCAGTAAAACAGGTCTGATGTAGTTCTGGCAGTGTGACCAAACCCAGCTCATGGGGGATACCAATAAATAATCCACATTCATGAAATGTCTTGACACTTGAGGCATTCAGAGGTGTTTGGCTGCATAAATAACAGGAGGACCTGGGACTGTGAACCGCTTACTTGTGAGAGATGATGGTGGGGGGAAGCTGTTTGTGATCCCCAGCCAGGATGCACTTTGGAGCCTTCAGCAGAGGTATCCAGCAACTGGCTTCCAGGGCCTGAGCACACTCATCTATCACCACGAGATCAAAGTGATTTTCAGGAAGCAACTTCAGTGGGCCATCAGAGGAAGCACCTAATTAAAGGAGAAGGTGCACAGCTTAGCAGGGAAGCACAGAAGAGCAAGCAACCTGTTTTTAAAACAAAGCACACACGCTTTAATTGTGATTGAGGGAGGCAGGTAAAATAATGGGTTTTTTGCAGATTTAGAAATTCAGCTCTGTAGTCCACACCAAATACTTATACATTTATATGTATATGTCAGAATTGTTTTTGCCAATTTCTGTTTGTACTTTTTTGCCCTGGCATCTGGGCCCAAAAGCTTCCAAGTATCTTTGAAAACAACAGTGAAACCCAGATGACAAACAGAACAATATGCTCAAATACTTCACCCAGAGCAGGAGCAGAGCAAAAGCACTAATGAACACCCACTTTCCTTCTGTCCTGAAATTCAAACAAAATTTCTCACCAACCAAAACTGAAAGGATGATGGACTTGAGATTCACCTTGCCTGATACACCGAGGGACACCCCAAGAGGGAAAGATCAGCTGAGACCCTGACTCCTCTACCCTGCTGACCCCGGCTGTGCTACTCTGTCCTTCCTCATGGCAGTAGGAGAAGGGAAAGCATAGGAGACTGTCATCAGACAATGATGGCAAGGCCTATTTTTTTACATCAGCTGTCCATTTGTAATGTCAAACAAATAACCCTTACGCACATCCTACTATAAACCAGACGGGAACCGATATTGATCCACGCATTGATCAGAACTGTGAATTTCAGAGGCATCAAAAATATCACTGCAATTCATAGAAAAAGGGATGTAAAAGGAGGAGAGGAGGATTAAGAAGCCAGCATGCCAGACAAGGAGATTCACAGCGTTCACAGAAAGGTTTTTTTCAAAAGCTCCCATGCTATTGCAGTGTAGCTCTGAAAGCAGCTCTGATTGGGGTGATTTTGATTTGCTACTGTAAATCCTGCTGCCTCTACAGCTTTGCATCAGTTCAGATGTTACAGTTTGTCAACTGAGACACCATGTTTTCCTTTAAAAAAGTTTTTCCCAGCCTATATGAATCCACTCTGGTATCAAGGGGCATACAGTTTGAACTTGACTTTTGCAATTTTGTCACACTGAAGGTGGAAAAGAAATAAGTAGAAAGGTTCTCTCTATCTAAAAAAGACTGTAGCAATGTGGCATGCAGCTGTGCAGATGATTTTCTTCCCTTACAGCCTTGCAGCTCGACTTGAGTTTATCGAACTCCCATTAAGTAAAGGTCACTGGTGTCCCTGTGTGTTGCCATGATTAAATTCTCTCTCTGCTGAACCTAGTAACAGAGCAGTTTGGCTTGCATAAATAATTCCCATCAGACTATGTGGTTTCAGACAAATAGCAAGATTGCTTAATTGAGGAAAACACAAAATCCAAACCCCTTGTTTGTCTACGACCTTTTGCTGAAGCAGAATTGCACAGACCTCCACACTGGCTAGCAAGTCCCAGAGTCCCAGGAGCAAATCACATCTGATCAACACAACGGTCAGCACAAAATACCAGTTTTACTGAAAAAAGGAAACCTTCCCGTTTTTTCAAGCAAAGTTAAAAGAAGTGAGATGCCAATTCCCAGCAAGTAATGCACTGGAAGGATTTATCTTTCCTTTAACCTTCACACTAGTAACTTGTGAATGCCCCATGAGGTTCTTTTCTATGACCTAAAATTATTGATGTTTCCCTTCAGCAAATAATCCCTGAGCAACCAAATCTGAAGATTATAAGCATGCCCTGGAATATTATACATCTGATCTAGAAAAGCACTTTAGCATGTGTTAAACTTTAAGCACTTATATTCCCCTTCGAGCGCAAGGGTACTACTTTCCTACTTGTAGATGCAGATGTGCCTACATGCGCTGCCTGATGAATACCTGGAACTGTTCCCTAAATCCCATGTCATTTACACCACTTGGGCAACTTACAGAACTAACCAAATACATGCAGACTGAGACCAGGCTATGGAAACGTGCTGTATTTGATCAGTCACAGAAATTATCCAAGCAGGAAAGCAATTCCATGTGACTTATGAAATCAATAAGCAGATTGCACACCTCCAAAGCACTTGTTTACTCACTGAAAGCTCAGCTCCTACTCAGAACTAACAAAGATGGGCCACATTGGCTTACACCAAAGGCCCTTCTAGACCCATATTCTTTGCTAAACAACAATACCACGTGCCAGAGTGTAAGCAGGGAGAATCCCACTGTGTAGGAGCTTGAGAGCTTGCAGCAAACTTGACTGAACTCCCAGGAGTTTGGAGCAGGAAGACTAAGTCTCCCTCCTGTCCTGGCAGGATGCTGCATTGCAGGGCACATGGTTTATGTGAGTCCTGGCGAGTAAGGTAAAATACCAAAGAAAAAGAGGATCTTGCACCTGTATTCGTAGCAAGGACAACACTGGCATGGGTAAGGGCTGCAGCCATGGCAGTTTCTTCTCGTTCCTTCAGCTCCTTTCTCAGTGCCTTAATCTCACTGAGAAAATGGCTCCGCTCTCCCTTATCTTGAGCCTTTTTGGTTTTTGCCTATAAAATAGAAAAATCAAGATAGAACAAACTGTTTCTAGTCCTAGGGATATGTTCAGCTTCTCACATAACCAAAGAACCTGGATACAGCATGGCTTCTCTATGTCCACCACAATACATTGGCTCATCATAATCACTCCACAAAACCTTGGTTTCTCTTCCCTCTCCCTGCCAGAAAGCCCCTTCCACAATCAGTGTTGCTTGAAGCATAAAGAGTATTTCTGTCTACGCAAAAGATGAACTATGTCAATACAGCCCCAGGTTCTGAGCATGAAACAGCAAAATGAGAATATCACTGCCGATCAGATCATCCGGGACCATCAGGAGTAACACCATCACTCAGGGTCCAGACAGCAATTTCTCAGACTTAGTTGGTCCATGCTTAAACTGCTCTGGCTGCATATTTTGATAGTCTTGAACTGTGAGCATAAAGTGTTGAAGAGTAACTCCCTGTCCTTAAATCCTTTGTTCAGCCCTTCCTGCTCTGCCCTGTACTTTCCCAGTGCCCCAAAGATCAGCAGGGAGGTCAGATGCTTCAGTCCATCTGATGCCTGAGACTATGCACCAGTCAAAGTATCTGGGCACAAAGCAGGGACAAATGTATAATGGTAATTAGGCTTAATGGGAAGAAGGATCTTGTGCCTTTGCTGGGTGAAGAATTGGGACTTCCTATCTCATTCTGCTCTGTTGCTCGGAGGAAGCAGGGATCCTCTGGCTCCAAATGACCTTGAAGCAGGAGGGCTCCCCAAGTTGACTGTGCCATGTCCAGCCAACGTAGCAGCTCTGCATTTTTAAAAAGGCGTTTCTGAGTTGCTGTAAATGATTCAGAGCAATATCTAGACAGGCACATGGCTTTTTTTAGCAACGCCTATTAAATATATCTAACACAACAAATCATCACCACTGGTTGCTAGCGCTTCCGCAGCTACAGACCAGCAGCTATGAGATAACAGCCAAGCTATCGTTCACTGCAAGTCACCTTGAGAAAGCTATCCGCACTTAGATTATTTCCTAGGAGGTAAGGCTGATGACTTGAGAAGGCTGAAAAGGTTGCAGACAGAAGCTTTTATAAGCTGCCAAACCAATATGACCTGATGGTTCCTATAATCATCCCCTGTATGGATGGATTCTCCAGTGTCTAACGTGGTTCAGCTCATATTGTAGCCTTTTCCCTAGGAAAGACATTCATGTGTCTCGCTCTTCTACTCAGCCACCTGTTTTGTTAAACTTGTAGGTATTTAATACCTGCAAAACCTCTTCAAGTCTGTCAAGTGTAGTCAAAATTGGCTGACAGGCTCAGAAGTTACAGGGATCACAGACAGATATGCAGAAAACGTGATCACACAGGCATCTTTTCCTTAGTTTGATCTAAAAGGACAGGGTGGGCACCAGTCCTGATGATAGTCACTGAGCTGAAGGAACAAAGCAGATTTGCAGCCACTTCTCTGTTAGAAACAGAGGAAGATTAGAGAGCAAAACTGATGGTGCCAGTAGGGACAATCTTAATGTCTGTTCAGCAAAAAAGGTCTAGTTAGTAAATTAACAGCAACTGTTCTCTGAGGTTCACTGGTGACATTAAGATCCAAACATCTGACTGACTCTCAGCTCTGAAAGCAGCTAAGGGAGCAGGGAGCCCAGTCCAGAGGTAACAGAGCACTGTCAGTCAGCCCCAAGGATAGCGCTTGGCACACTGTGAGCCTGGATCCCACTGACTCCTCGTTAGGGCTCTGTGGGTGCCAGCAGGCTCTAATTGTCCTGACCTGCCTCGTTTGGGCCCCCACCCACACACTCATTGGTCTGGGAGTGCATTTAAGGCCAGACTTTGTTTCTTTGCCTGAGCTATAGAGCTTGTGCTCTGGTCTTGACTTCCTTGGTTGACTGCCTCATGACTCTGGACCTGTCTGGTGATCTGGACTGCTGGCTGATCCTGCTCAACATCACTGGATCTGTGCTACCTTTCTTGCTCAGGTACTGTGGGACCAGTATCCCAATATCCAGAAGCTGATGTCCTGGAAAGCTTGAAGCCTGAACAGGTGAGGGAAGGAGACACAAAGGGGTAGAAGATGTGCAGAGAGCAAGGGTTTTTGCTTATATTACTAATTCTCCTGTGGTTGGGGGTAGTGGTGAAATAAAGGAGTGAGAAGAGTCAAAATATGGAGTGGACAAAGGATGAAATTATTACAGGGGCAAGTAGGGGATGTTGCAGGGGAGAAACTGAGGCAGGATGAGGGAAAGATGGGCCAGGACCTCAGAGGTGAGCTCTCTGTAGACCAGAAAGAGATGCTAATGAGTCAGACGCATCTTCTGTGAAAGACCCTATCGTAGGCAGCTCAAAGCACTACTGTTATGCAAGTTGAGTTGCAGCAGTATGCTAGCTCTTGGGTTTTTGTTTGGTATTTCAGGGCAGAACAAGCCTTGGTGGCCAGTCCCTATCTCCCATCACCACATACCCCTTGCTCTAGGGAGGAAGCAGATAGAGACTTTAATGCTGAAGGCTCTGCTTTCTCCTTAATATCCCTTCCACTGTGGAAAATCAGCAGTGGAAAAAACCTCCTCCCAACTTTTGAAGTGTCTCCCAAGGAGAGCAAAGGGAAAATTAACCACTAGGGAGAAAGATGCAAAATAAATTAAGAAGTAAAAAAGATTCTGTGTAGAGCTGTGACTACAACCAGGTCTCCATCCCAGCAGATAAGTACATCCTTCATGAACTTGCCTCTCAGCCACAAGTACAACTTTATCCAGCCCTCGGACGCTCTCTCCTTCCCTTACATTGTGTGCAAGAACAACTTGTCTGCCAAGTTACTTCCCCAACTGCTCAGCAACAGAAAGACTGGATGATGCATAACCACATTTGGGAAAACTGAAGCTCCTGCCATAATGGTGGCTACAGATTAATGTTCATGGAGTTGAAAGCCATGTTTGGTCTGCATAATTTAAAGTAAACGCGCAGTGCCTTACTGAAGGGCAGGGCAATATACTTGAGCATGTATGACACAACACGTGTGCAGGGGTATGAAGATGTCCTCCTGCATCTCTGATCAAGACAGTATCTCTCTTGAGCTGGTTGCATCTGCAAAATGGCTTCTGGACAGTGCTGCCACCAGGAGGGGGAGGAAAAAACCTAATTAGTATCAAAACCTATCATCTGAAGTAAAAGAGCTACTCTGTAAATTAAGTCAGGAAAATTAGGTTGTGAAAGAAGAAATTAGGGATGCATTTTTATAGTGCACTCTGCTTTCTACTTGAGGTGGCTGAGAGTGGGAGGGAGTGTCAGGACAGCCAGACATCTCGTTAGGAAGTGAATTAATGATGTGAATGTTTCTCTCGCTCTCTGGTGAAGAGGATTGCATGAACAATGCCAGACAGATAATCTAGAGAGCAGGGCACTGCAGCATCTCCCCATGCAGCAGTAATGACTATGATTTTGCCATCAATGAGGAATTCAGCTAGGAGGAGTTCTACCTTTAGCCCCTTCTACAGCAGATGAAGATGAGCACTGGTGGCAGGTGACCAAGGAGGCTCAGGCAGCCCCTGGTAGAGAGGCTTTCTGTGAGATACCTTGCCAGGTTGGATGCCTTCCCCGTTTCTAAAACTGCCAAGCTTGCACCCCAGTTCCTTTTTTCCAAGGCCAGATTAAATGCCTTCCCATCAGAGTAAATAGGATTAATCCAGGCCACACACATCAACTGCCACTTAGTCCACTGCACTATGCTATTTTTTTTTCTTTCCTCTCTCCTGAAGTGGCCTTTCTACTGTTAACTGACCACAGAGAGGCTCATGCCCACCAATATTGTACCCCTGCCTGGATACAGTAAGAACCAGACTGGGAGCATCACTGTGGGCTCATGGTGCCCTGAACCCACGAATACCAGGTTCAACATGGGTGCAGGCTGGCTGCACCCTGCCTATGGCTCTCAGCAGGATTAGTCACTGTGACTTGCCTCTAGCCACTGATTTTGGGGCAACCCAGAGCACCTGGCTGTAGTGATTCTCTTCTAAGAACACGCAAGAAGTGGCAGAGTTGTTCCTTAGTTTTAGAGACAAAGTAGCTTGCCTGGCTAGCAGATCAGGTACTTCTAATCTAGAGAGCTGGCATTCAGGTAACCCACACAGGGCATGTTGCAGGGACACGTACAAAGGCCTGGTCGATGTCCTTCCTGATATCTGCTACTATCTGGGCATTGTCGCCACGGGCCAAGACTGCGTCCAAGGAATGCTGTTGGATGGGCTTCAGCAGGCGAGCAGGGTGCCCAAGCCGCAGGATGTGGGCTTTGTAGCCAGCCAGCCTTTCCACCAGATTATCCACAGCAACATTGGAAGGGGCACAACACAGGACCTGTACGGGGAGAAACCAAGTGCTTGTTACTGTCAAGGACACCAAAACACTGGAGCAACAGTGTCCGAGGAGGGAGACCAACACATACTGTTAGGAATTAACCACTGACACCTCCACAGCCTCCAGACACTAAAGGCAATTCTCGCCTTGCTTTGAAGCACTAGTGCAGGGTCTTCAATAAATAGAGGCTTCAAAGCTCAGGTTTGCTATTTGTACCTAATTTCAGCTGACAGGCAAAACTCCCTGGTCCTTGCAAACCAAGCCAGACTCTGTAGTGTAGCATAGCTGTTACTGGATCTGCTCCAGCTGCCATGAAGCCCAATGAGTTTGCAAAATAAACCAAGGTGAACACTGTCACTACAGTCCTGCCACTGATACTCACTTTCAGGCCTTGCTGTACAGCTTGCAAGATGATCTCTACTAGTGTTGTAGTCTTCCCTGTGCCAGGCGGGCCATGGACAATGGCAAGCTCCCTCTGTGCCAGTGAAAAGGAGACAGCCTCTCTCTGTGATGCATCCAGCGAGTCATTGTAAAGCTTTAGAGGCTCTGGGGAGACAGCAGGAGATTCACTTGGACCCCAGCCCTAACTTTGGGTGCTCACGAAGAAGCGCAAATCTATGAATACAAATAAGAAGCTACTCGGTAGCTGGCCCAAATCAATTTGATAATGAGAGTAACATTCTTGGGGAGGAAGGTACACTGTGTACCACCTAGGTGGCTAAAAGAGCATAGGCTGGTAAAAGTAAGGCTTGTTATGCTTTCAAAATGAACAGGCTGCCCATCCTGCATGTGTCTCTTCCCCATTCTCTCTCCTACCCTGCTATACTTCAGAAGGAGCAACCATTCAGTTGTGAACATAGCTAGTATGTACTGACACTTTTCAGCATTTAGAAAGGCATTTACTGGCCATAACATCAAGCATTTAGGATCTCCTGGGTCTGGAAGGTGCCCTGGGTTTATTTTAAAAGTGAGCCAGTGTATTTAGTAAACTTTTAATAAAAAGAGGGGAGGAAGTAGTTGATCATGCAATTGAATCACTCCCATTCCAGTTAACAAACCCAACACAGTCCTAGTGAAAAAGCAGCAGAAAAAACTACAGCGTCTGTGAGCAGAAAAGAGCAGTCCCATATTGTTCAACAATGACTGAAAAGGAAGGCAGGAAAAAGATACAAACCTGTAATATAAATGATGAAAACTAAAATTAGTTTGAGCTTTAATGATCAGAAAGGAAAAAAGGGAAAAGAATATGCAAATTGCATTACAAGACAATTGGTTTCACTGCAGAAGACCCAATTCTCACAAGCTGCTTTTTACCTCCCGGATTTATCTAATTTAAATCCATATTTATTCTCATCCCCCATAACGAACAAGGAGATCAGCAGCAGGATTATGGAAGTTAATTACAGCAGATGATGACTCATTACACTAAGGTTTACTGAAAATAAAGTTCCTATGAAAGATTATATAAGACAAATATCTGGGCATCATTCCCTGCTGGGCATCATGTGTTTTATCGCTATCTTTGCATTAAGGACTTGATTAATAGCATGAAAGTTTTTTCTTGTTTTAGGCAGGTTAACTTGTGTGCACCTCCCATGTAACCTCTGGCACTGACTTTTGATGCACCACAACTAAATGAGGTGTCTGGGTTAAACAAATAATATTCGTTAAAAAGATGCTTGGTGAGGAAGAGAGAAACAGGACTAATGGTACTTTTTCCTGTTAACCTCACCCTTGCTTTATACATAATTTTTGAGTTAGTCTGCTAATGATGAAAAGAAGACTAGGAAGCATCCCATGGGCTGGAGAAAAAGACAGACTAGCTTAAAAACTGAAAGGCATTTCCCACAATGAGGAACAGCTGGGATGTAGGAGTCATTGATATTTCCTTGCTCAAGGAATGAGATCAGAAACAGGCCTCTCCACATGCATGCACACCCTCTTCCCTTTTAATCACACACTGCCAAAAGTTGCTATGTGGGCAGGCTGGGAAATATGCCTCTTTTCTGGGCTGGGCACATTAGTGGTGAGGAGGAGGGCAGAGCCTTTTAAAGGATGCTGTGGCTCCTCTAAACTCTTCTCCATCTACCAGCTGTGCTCTAAGTAGGCTCACCTGAAGAAATGCAGTTTATCTACTCCAGCAGGGCTGGCCCAAGAGCTCTTTAGAAGCATTCAGTTTAGGGTTTGCACAGATGCTCCCAGAATACACCCGTTAACCCAGTTCTAGCCCTGTGGCATCAACTCTGCATTCCTGCCTCCTGCTCTGCCCAAGGCTGTCCATCTCAGGCCACAATGGAGAGGACGAACATAAATCTGCATCCTTGGGCCTGGCACGGATGGGTCTCGATGGTGGTCAGGTAATTCAGTCCCCGATGCACGACTTGATTTGGGAGTGTAGCATTTGGGAAAAAAAAAATTAAAAAAATCATCTTGGCCATCAAGGTTGGTCCTCCAACATTTCCAGGAACCAAGACACTTTTCTGCACAGTATCAGCAGTTCAGGTGAAGTAGTGGGTTGGAAGGTGATATTCAAGTCCAGGAAAGGGGTCTTTGCACCAAACATGGATAGGAACAGTCCCCCTGGGAGGAAAAGCTCAAATTCTCCAGAGCTGGAGGCCTTTCACTTCTCAATATACCTTCCGAAGTACATTCCTCACCATCAGTGTGTACGGGCACCAAGAGCAAAGCATGGGGACCCCATGACCAGCTCCTTTACGTTACAACCTAACTGCAGCCGCTGTTGGACAAAATCCAGGTGGTAATTAAGCCTAAACCAAGGAAATTCCCCTGCTCTCCCTATGAAGCATTTAGCAGCTGAGTTGTCCATTCTGCTTAGTTTTCCCTATAGATCTCAAGGGCCTCTTCATGGCCCCTGTGATGACAAGAGGTATCACATGGCAGAGGGACAAGGAGCATTTAAGATTTTTGCAAGGGACTTGTCACATGCACTGGACTTGTGCCAAGAAGCTGAGGAAGTTTTGCTAGAAATCCCTGGTGCTTCCCCAGTACTCTGCCTGCTGGGTTGGCTTTTACTGGGGACACTCTTGCCTTTTAACTAGGCTTTTTTTTTTCTTCCTTCTTTCTCTTTTCAAATTAGATATAACCCATGCCTTTTGCACTCGATGTGACCATGCAAGCCAGCCAGTGTCATGGCATAGAGACGAACACCCCCTTGCCTTTTCTACACCAGGACTACAGGAGAGAGCTGGTAGCTATTAGAGATCTGCAGGGTTATGCCTACAATAAGGCATAACATTATTTCTGAAAGAAAAGGGAATATGTCCATCCCGCTTGGCTGGCCTTGTGGTGCACAGCAAACAGAGCAATGCTGACCTCTACTGGCAAGCAAAGCATCTCTGTATGTCCACCACAATGTACAGGTGCAGGGGTCCCTCCATATATGCTGTGAGCAGGGAAGGATTTCTTGTAGGAGATTTCTGGTGTGAAAGGTCCAAATGCTTCTGGGCCATGAGTGCAGGTTAAAGTGGAAGAGAGCCAAGCAGAGCATTTCTTATGGATGGACTTCTGGATTTTGCTTCCCAGAGAGTCCAACGAGCAGAAATCCTGTTCACTTCAGAGTTCGCCTTTTAGAAAGCTTATTATCCCACTTGGTACCTTTCTGGAGGCAGCAAGGTAAGGGTTGGAAATGCGTTGTGGTGGGGACCAGTCCCATTCTTAGCTCCAGATCCCATCTATCCACTGGTGATACCTTCTTATGCTCCTTTCGACTACTCCATAGGTTATTCTTCCCACAGCCTGTCAAGTGTTTTTGTGTTATGCCAAGGATATATATTCAGAGTTGTATTTTTAAGTGTTTTGAAAGGATTTGTGCTTTGATGTGCAGTGCTATAGGTAACGCCTCAACCTATGCACAATCCCAGCAGCTCAGCAGGAGAGATGGAAAGCACAGATTCAGTGCATGACTTCAGCAAACACAATCCTTCTGGCCATGCAAGGGGTGTGGGCTTGTGAGAGTGCACTGACATTTTCTCCAGTAGCATTTCAGCTATGCCCTTTATGTAGGAGAGCCTCTAACATACCCCTGCCACTTACCATCTGATGGGGAGCCACCAGCTTTCTGAATCAAACCTGAAGCCCCTGGCTGTCCCTCACAGTTCAGATCCCAAAACATTTATCAGACCTGGCCCTGCTCAACCCTGAGCCCAAACATACTCCTGGCTAGACCCAGAAGGGCAATCCAAGCATCCTGCAGTAGCAATGGTGTGAGAACCTACTAGCTGTGAGATCTCCTGTTGTCTGTAAATACCCTGGAATGAGAAGGCTGGTACAAACTAATTTCAGGCTTCTTGGGGTCAAAAGCCTGGCACTTTTTTTCCCAAATTACTGATAACCATCTTACACAAGCCCAGTGCCAAAAACATGCTCCCAGGACATTGTTCCAGTGGGAGTCATGCCTGTATCCATTAGTACTGGGAGGGATTCATCCCCCAAGTAGTGAATAGGATCTTCCTGACACTGTGGGAAACAGCTGTGTGCAAATTAGCATAGCAGCAGCAACTCTGCCAGTCATCAGGAGTTGGGTAAAAGGGCGCTCCTTTTTTTGTCATTATTACCCTTCTGCGCATAGTGATGGCTTTTTAGCAAGCCAGTATCATGCACTGGTCAGATGCCAGCAGCTGCTACCTACTTCAAAACCATGTTTCCATTGGCTTTATCAGACTCCTTGTTGACCTAATTGGTTGGCGACTAGATTTAGGCACTCTCCTGGGATGACACAGGCTTTAATACAGATCCTCCAGGCACAGCATTTGGCAGCCTGCTCTCCCAAGATAACCCAAGCAGCTGCGATCAGTCATGAGAAGATCACAATGCAGTACAGCAAAAAATAAGCAACTAAAAGCTATTTATCAGACAGGTCATGAGACTACTGTAACTCTATTTGGCTATGCCCTAAAGAGACCCTGTATAACCAACCTTTTGGAAATAATAATAAAAAAAACAAACAGATGCTTTTCCCTCCAGGTTACAAGGGTCCATGTTGGGAAACAGCCACAAGCAGAAGGCACCAGCGGAGCAGAGGATGGCATTGAGACTCCACTAGCTTTGCTGCTGGAAAGAACCACTACATCTCACATTTTTCAGTGGTACTGGTGAGCATTCTGTGTTTCAACTCTGCATTGTGTGCTGCAGTCTGGGTACCTACAGCCTGCTTTCTTGAGGATGTGAAGCACGCACAGACTTGTTGTCTATCTTTTGCCCTTTCAGTTTACACCCCTGTAACACTTGAATCTGCTGACCAGTTTTTAACTGATTTGTTATAAAGTCCCTACACGCTTTATGAAAATGCACAGTGGTATCAGAACCCACCTAAAAGTCCTGAGACTCCCGTGCTTGAAAAATGAGGCTTCTAATTTTTTTCCCATGCTTAAGAACTTAGATTTAGGATTCTGCTGCTGCACGTATCATTCGCTGGAGCCTATTTTGCCCTTGGGAGAACACCCTTGAACATCCAGGCATAGAGCTGGGTGCTTATGATTTCCATGACCTTTCTGCTTCTCAATCTCCTTGTAATTTGGTTCTTCCCCACCACTTGTATAGAAGAGAGTGATAAATATCCCCAGCCACCCCCCCAGGTATGGATCTCATCTACTCTGGGCTGCCTTCCTCCTTCTTTTCCAGCACAAGTGTCAGTGCTAGCTTTTTCTCTGGGTGGGTGTTTATATGGTCTCACTCCCACCCCTGGCTTTCTGGGTTTCTAACTGAAGTGGAGCTTATATTGCATCCTGGAATGGTGTTAATATAGATGTGTGTCCAGACAGCCAGTTTTATGAGATGTACAGAACTTATTAACTCTGAGACTCCTGATGGGTTGGTTTGAAATCAGATAATGGATGGGACGAGACAGATACAGGGAAGCATCTCCCTAAGAAACCAGGCTAAAAGATGCTTTGTCATGAAAAGAAATAATGTGTCATGGAGAAGTAGCCTGAAATGCTGTGAGGTTTTTCTATCCTTCTGTGTCAGAGCATGCACCTGGGAAGCACTTGCTGCCTTTTGCAGACAGTCCACACATCTATGAGTTTCTATACTATTTGCAGAGACACATCCCCATGTCCTACAGTGTACTGGACACCTGGGGAACTGCATGTGCCATCATATAAGCGTAAGAGACAGGATTTATCCAGCCAGCTGCTGAGTGCCCTCCCCTTCAACTCAGTGGAGGCTGGCTGTTCAAGGCACGTTGCAGGACCTATTCAAAGTTAAAGTCATTATTATTTAATTCCCAACTTTCTAGTTGGGGAGAAAGGAGCTGTAAATTGAGGAGGTAAACGGAAGGCCATTCCACCCTGCCAGAGCATTTTGCTGTTCTCAGGTGATATGCTGCCTTCTCATATTGCATCTCTTCTGTCTGTTTAATGTGGCTGAATGTTTCTATCAATCAATATTTTCAGTGCTGGGGAGACATAAAAATTCATCTCTGTGCTTAGTTTTGCACATCTGAGCAATTTGGTGAAAAGGAGGTTTTTTTCATTAGAAAGGCAGTTCTGCTACCACAAGGGAAAAAGCAGAGTTGAAGCTGCTGAGAAAGTTAGTTCATTAAAATTTAATTATTTTATCTAATATTAAAAACTTGAGTGCACCAAGGTCCCTAGGTAGCCAAAAGGCTAAGAGGTTTGACTCAGACTAAGCTCAGTGCTTAGAACTACAGAGATATGACTTGCACTAACATTAATTCTTCATCCTTGGTGTATCATATCAGAAGCCTAGCCTGAAGGTATACTGCAGGGGAATGGGAGTGAGTATGTGAAAGAGGGGACCACTGTGGACAACCAAATACAGTAATGAAAGTAAGAGAAAAGCTGCAACAGCAAGCACAAAGTGCAAGGAGCTGTGGTGGGGAGGAAACCAAGCAGAACCCTGGCCAGTAAGGAACAAGGCAGGGATGGATGACATCACCCATGGCATGCTGCTGAGCAATGAGAGGAGAGACCTGAGCTCTCTACATGGCTTAGATACAAATGGCTGGCCTGATCCTGCCAGGCAGCTCAATCCACCCTCTGCTTTCATTCCCTGATTTTTGCAGCCCAGATGATATTTCCCTTCTGTCAAGGGATAATACTAATTAGCAGTTGCCAAGCACTTGGATATTCTGCTGATCAGAGGCTTTAGTTTTCACATAGTTTCTCTGAAAAGGTAAGCTGTGTAATTTCATCTTTCATTTTTCCAAAGACTTGCACCAAAAAAGATCTGAGTAAAAGGGGATTCTACTTATATGCAATTTTTTTGACAGCTGCTGGTAAAACCAAGTTGTGAGGTTTTAAGTAATTGATGAAACCAAAGCAGCCTGTACATCTCCAACTTGACTGAATACAATCAGAAGGCTGTAAAAATACAAGTGTTCCCATGCTGTTTCAAACTGGACTAGTTCCACAGTCACTTAATTCCCATGAAGGCAGAGTTATTGGATTTTCAATACAGAAGCAGTGCTGGCAGTTTCTGATCTTTGAAGTTTATGGATGAGACTGGAGCAGGCAGCAAGTAAGAAATGCCTCATAAACTAAATTGAATTTCAGATTCATGAATGTGTGCAAACAAATTCCCCCATCACAAATTCTGTCTGTTTCATGCCAGAATTCAACTTTACTTGGTACACTCCAAAAAAAGTGAGCGTCAGCTAGCTGAATAGTCTCTCTTGCAGCGATGACAAGGGTCTTTACATGAGTAAAGTGTGTCTGGTGACCCATAAACCAGTATGAAAAGTTAAGTGTTCAATGCTGCCAGTTGCAACACCACTTATTACTCACATTCAATACTCAGGTCTTTCCTGGAGCAAAGTAAGCTGCACGTTTGGTGTGGATAAAAACTTCACTAAGATTAGAGTTCTTTGTGTTCCTATGGGCTATTTCAAAGAATGGGTCTTGAACTGAGAGACCACAAGCACCCTTCTCAGCTGGTCAGTGCCAGAGACAGGACTTGGAGGACTGGAAGAGGAGTAACGGTAGCACAGTGGGAAATGTCTGCACAACCATCACTTAGGGCTCTGGCTCTGTGCCTCTGTCAGATGTGACATCTGAAGAGGTAAGCATCCTCCTAACTGGGCAGGGAGAGAGCGCAGAGCTCTCATCCTGTGGGTAGGGAACTTCAGGCTTCACTGATTGCTCTGGAGAGTGAATATTTCTGCCCCCCACCCCTTCCCCCCAATAACTTTCAATATCCTTGCTTAAAACCAGCATGAAAGCAGCAACATCACTGCTCTCACCAGTCCATCCAAAAGAGTTCTCCACCTGTGTAACTCTCAGTTCACATACCAAAGCAGACTAAAAACAGTAGCAGTCTCAGTGCACGTGGTTGGCTGTGAAGGTCCAGGGGCTCTAACCCTAAAGGTGCAGAAGAAGTCTGGTATAAAATCTTATAAACAAGCATTCTTACTTGTGTCACTGAATGCACTTGGATCAGAAGAAAAGAAGAGGACGTCGATCAGATCAGAGGCTGGACCACTGTGATACTGCTTTAGTGCATTTAAAGCTCTGTCAAAGAAGAAAATAGCCAGGTTACATGCACAGCATGAATTCCTTCAGAGATTCCTGTGTACCTTAGGGCCCAGTGACAGAAGACCTTGGGCACAGATTCAATTTTTCCAAATCTGAAAACTGTTACTCCACAACAGACTAATCCTATCTAATTGCTGCATCCCCCAACCCTCTCACACACACACACACACACATCCCTTATGCTGGTCAGACTTCCACTTTCTATTATTCCAGTTTGATACCATCAGACCCTGTGCTGAGCCTTTTCAACACATTAATTCAGCAAAGAGTTACTCAATTCTCCTGCCAGGATGGAAAAGGCTTTACGCACAAACCAGTGAGTACCAGAAGTGATACAACACGGGACCAAAATATGTAGCTGAGTGTGGGATGAGGGGTGGGAGAGGAAGAGGGAAGAGCAGGACTATACCGGCCAGCAGGTAGATAAATTTAGGCTGTTGTGATGCTGTGGCATAACACATCCAATTGAGTTATCTCAGTATGGCTTCCCTCAGGAGTTAGCAGAAGAAAGGCACATCCAAAAGGTGGATACCTCCCCTAAGCGGAGCTGCTATAGGAGTAAGAGGAGTAAAATAGGAAAGGAGAGAAACCATGCTGAGTGAAATAAACTGAGATCTGTCTCAGAAGAGCTTTTTCAGAATAAACATGGCAATTTTCAGTTGGCTTCTACACTCCTGAGCAGAGTGACCATAGGTGAGCTGCAACCCCATGGCCCTTACTTTTTCAGCCTGTTGTAGGTGACATCATTGGCTAATTTCAGCAGGCGGTAAGAGCTGTCTCGGTCCAAGCTCAGCATGCCATCTCGAGATTCCTCAAAGGCAACAGTCACTGCTTTGGAGGTGACACGTGTTACAATGCCAGTGGAGAGCGGATCACCCTGGCCAGCGGAATCATAGAGGCCCACAATGTCCCCTGCAAAGACAAGTTTGAAGAGAGAGCGTGAAGTGGGGCAAACATTTTGAAAAGAAGCTCTTTTGCGGAGACCAGTAACCAAGCATGGTCCATTGGAGACAGCAGGACCACCTACACCAACCATAGCTCTAGCACTGCGTTTCCTGCCAAGGTCAGAATTTGTGTCAAGCCCATAATGGAGAACATCCTTTTCTTAGCTGACAGAAAGCACACAGCAAGAGGGAGCAAAAGGACATTAGCAGTGAGAGGACACCAGAGAGCAACTAACTGGCGGCCTTCAGATCTCCATACGCTACAGGTCTTGGGGTGGAGACCAGCAGTGCTCCCCATAGCCAGAGCTGCTCAGAAAGCCAACGTGCTTTCACACAGACCTTGAGAGAACCTGACTTCTCTGAACTCTCAGACAAACTACTTTACATCCATTTTATTTTTTAATAATAGCCAAGGAGTCTGCATGACAATATGTGCCTCCCAGATGACTGCTATATGCTAGTCAGTAGAACTAAGAAAGACGGGAGATTTTTAAGGACTCACTACAGCTTTTCACAGTCACGGTGAGATGAAAGAGAGTCGAATTACATTGTGTAATAGTGAAATGGAGGTTTTGAGCAGGATGTTTGACTAAGTTTGTAACTTAGCCGGGGCTCACATTTATTGAGGATTAAATTTCAGATTCCCAAACTATGGGAAGCTTTCCTTCCTCCGTAAGGTCCATCAGCTCTTACATTAAAATGCTTGTGTCCCAGAAATAATTTACTGCCATGGCAATGTTATTTCTCTTTGAAGAGCACTGGCAGATGCTCTCAAGGCTGAGGCCCCAATCTGCAATAAGTCATTTTAATTTCAAAGGTCAGCACCTTGGAGGCCTGGGTGACAAAGAATGCATCAACAAACTGAACTTCAACACACTTTGAAATAGTACCATCATGCGACCAGGGTGTTGTGGTTTAACCCCAGCTGGCAACCATGCAGCCGCTCACTCACCTCCCCTGCACCCAGTGGGATGGGGAATAGAATTGAAAAAAAGTAAAACTTGTGAGTTGAGATAAAGACAGTTTAATAGGACAGAAAGGAAGAAAATAATAATAGTAATAATATGACGACAATAATAAAAGAATTGGAATATACAAAACAAGTGATGCACAATGCAATTGCTCACCACCTGCCGACCAGTGCCCAATTAGTTCCTGAGGCCCCCCCCCAGCCAACTCCCCCCAGTTTATATACTGGGCATGACATCACATGGTATGGAATATTCCTTTGGCCAGTTTGGGTCAGCTGCCCTGGCTGTGTCCCCTCCCAACTTCTCGTGCCCCTCCAGCCGCCTTGCTGGCTGGGCATGAGAAGCTGAAAAATCCTTGAGTTTAGACTAAACATTACTTAGCAACAACTGAAAACATCAGTTATCAACATGCTTCTCATACTAAATCAAAACCATAACAATACACCAGCTACTAGAAAGAAAATTAACTCTGTCCCAGCCGAAACCAGGACAAAGGGTCAGAAACAGTCTGGTTCCCCATGATGCACCTGCTTAGCAAGCTCAATGATCTAGCAAACTAAACCAAGAAAATTACTAAACTAAACCAGAAAATTATCTGGTGCAGCCAGCTTCTCTCTTGTGGACCAGTTTTGGAGAGTGCATGGCAATCTCCTCATTGCCTAAGGAAAAGAGAAGAAGGGTCTCTGCAGGGAAAAAATAGAGGGCATACTGCAGACTCACATGGAACTACTTCACAGCCAAACCCAAGTTCTTCCGAGGGGTAAGCCTGCACAGCTGGTTGCAGCACAGCAGACAGCATCCTCGCTTTCCTCAGATACCAGCCACAGAGGGAACAGCTCAGCTTTGATGCTCCTGGTCATGTTTTCATGGAAGTGATGGCAGAGGGTGAGACACAAGTGAAAAGGCCACTGGCTGATGTGCTGCTGAGTCTGTGTTTCTCTAGTACCTTCGTTTCCAACAGAAAGCTAGGCATGTCAACTAATAACACTACATACTTCACTTCTTCCTTTTCCTTGCCAAAAATAATAGTACAGGGAAGGGAGGAAATATAGCAACTCAGGAAGGAAAAGGAAAATCCACTTTCCATTTTCGAATTAAAGTGTAAGCAACAGAAGCTCCTTATGTACCACAAGACATAAACATGAATGTTTTGGCTTGTACAAAGAATGTAATGAAATCTTTACTGACAAGAGACGAGGGCTTTGTTTTTATTGATTCAGAAGGAGGAAAGCCAGTTCTTTAACCACCAGCACTTCCTGGTGCAACATACATGTCCATAACAAGCCAAGGGAAAAAGAGGCTGTTTTTTCTAGATTCATCCTGTAGCCGTAACATTTTCTCCCTTCCTTTTTTGCATCAATTGCTCAGTCTTTACAAATTAAATATCATATTAGAAAGATGTTAGGAAGAAGACATTGGTCATCTCTTACTTTACCTACTTTGCACCAACAGGAAGATCACTTACCAGGCCCAAAACTGTTGTAGGGCAGCTCAGCATCTGAATCGTATTTTCTAGGCTGAAATGTCACGAGCAGCCGTCCGTAGAGGCCGGTTCTCTGGTTGGCAGCTTGGAGTCTTAGCAAGCAGATGCCTCTGCGCTGCAATTCCTTCAGGGAGATGCTTTCCTGCCATGCCCTGGAAAGCACACACAGGCGTGAAAACCATTTTCTGGACTGAAGCTGAGATTCAAAGCCTCAGAAGACAAAAAAGAAAAAGACAGGAGGAGGAGATGGAAAAGAAGGGGAAGGATGATGGCAAAAGAGACATCAGCTTGTTGAAATGTTGGCTCACATGATCACTTTGTAGTGATGTAACTAGATTGGCTTCCACAAGCTTATTTTGGGAAATGGGGTGATGCTCACAGATCCTGAAGAGGAGGTAACAGCTGCTTATGTGTATTTTCCTCTCTCCTGTCTGGGTGTGAAAGGGAAGGACCTGCCCAGTTATCCACATCCCAGGATCCAGGACAGAATAATTTGAGTTTTCTCCTATCATGTATAACTGCTTAAATGGAAGATTTGCCATTTTTTGCAGGAAGTTGCGCTAACCTCCAACAAACACCACACACGTGGCTGCACAGGGAAGAGGAGCGGGTGTCTGGCAGAGACTTGCAGGCTACAAGTGACTACAGCACAAAATGCAGGCAGCAGCTTTGCAGACTGCTGTTCTCTGGGGCCAAAGTGTGCTGCAGCAGCTGTGTTTGCTCCACAGTCTCACTTGGGGAGGGTGACTTTATTCTTGTATAGATCAAAACAAAAAGGAAAATCCCACAGGTTTATTCTCTTTAGTCTCCCAGGTTGACTTGTGTCCTGTAGGTTGGTTTGTAGGGAGCTGAAGTGTCAGGGAACTTCAGGCAGCTGTGGAATAAGCTTGTCCTGTCTCCTGGCACTCTCTGACCTCAGGGCTGGGTAAGGCCAGGCCTTACTGGCACCAGAAATAGGGGTGTCTGCGCTCCTGCCGTGGCCCCACACAACCTGGGGGCACCTGGTGATACCCCCACCCTCCCTGGCACCACAAATCCACCTGAGTCAGGTGGGATTTGGTTTCAGCTCAAGCTCTGGGGCAGGAGAGCAAAGCTGGGTGGGGGCTGCAGGTTCCCAGCACACCCCCACCCCAGGGTCTGAGGGAGAAGAAGGGGAGCCCCAAGGTGTTGCCGATGTGAGCTTGGATTCTATAGGTGACAGCAAGCCCTAAAGGGTGAGTCTAAGAGGGATTCCTACAGGGATGAGCTGGTCCTATAGGGGTGAGTCCAGCAGGGTTGCCCACAGATTAGAGCAGGTGCTGTAGGGTGGGTTTCCTATTAGGACGTTTAGGTTATGTAGGAGTGAGGACAGCAGCATTTCCCATAGGTAACAGCAGGCTTCCCACAGGTGACATGAGGTCCTGCAGGAGCGAGTCAGCAGGGTTTCTTATAGGTGACAGCAAGTCCCTTAGCGGTATGTCTGTCAGCTTTTCCCACAGGTGACAGCAGGTCCCGGGGGAAGATCCCTCAGGGTTTCCTATAGGAGACAGCAGGCCCCGCCCCAGGATCGGTGTGTCAGGGCTGCTATAGGGGACAGCGGGCTCTATAGGGGCGAGCCAGTAAGGTTTCCCCCCGCAGCCGGCCCGGCCGTACCTGCTCTCGGCGACCTCGGCCTCCCGCTCCTCCCGCAGCAGCTCCAGCTGCCGCTCCGCTGCCTCCGCCGCCATGGACCTGACCCTTCGCCCCGCCGCGAACTTCCGCTTCCGGGGCGGGGTCATCGCGATGGCGGCGGCGGTGACGGGGCTCCGGCGGCGGGCGGCAGGTGAGGTGGGACGGGACGGGCCGGGCTCCGCTCCGCCGGGGGAGGGAAGGAGGGAGGTGGCGGGGCAGGGTCTCCACCGCCGGGACGATGCGGCCCGGTCTCCCCGTGGGGCTGGGCCGGGGGCCGGGGCCCCGTCCCCTCCGCGGGCCCAGCGAGCCCCTGCGGCCTCCCCACGCAGGGCGGGGGCTCCAGCCTTCCGGCCGGCTCGTGGTCCTGGTTTATCCACGCCACGTACCTGGTGGGTGACCCCCGGAGGGAAAGTTGCCGAGGCGAAAAGGGCACAAGAGGAGCGACCAGCATGGAGCAGCCAGAAGGCTCGGGGGCAGGGGAGGAGGAAACGTTAACAAGAAGGAGAATCGACTTGACACCCTTTTTTCTAGCCTAGTTGAACCCTTCAGCAAAATCCAGGGAGTGGAGGAGGGTGTAGGGACTCCCATCAAGCTCCTCCCTTCCTCGCTGGGCAGGGAAGCCGGCAGGGTGTTTGTTATGGGAGAAGACTGGGGGTCACGCGGGGAGGCCCTGGGTTTGGTTTCTGTGCTAGGTGAGTGTGACCTTCGTGAACTGCAGCTTCTGCAAGTGAGGTGGTTAAGTACGTTTGGTTTTAAGAGGTCTTCCCAGTCCCTCGAACTGGTGGTGCTTTGGCTGGTGGGTGAAAAAGATAATGTTCCTGCAAAGAAGCTGTGCACGGTCTGTCTTTTAGTTATGCAAATTGTTCCAGAAAGGGGATTGTTATCCCTGAGATAACAGGGATAAATCCTTAAGCGTGTGTTTTTAGGCCTTCATCTCTTTCTGCTAATTAACAGTGTGTGCAGGCCCAGCTCCTTTCCAAAAAATGCTGAAGCTACACTCAAAAGCGTAATTTAAGTTGTAGTAAACCACTTGTTTTTTGAAGATTTGTGTATTGGAACAGTAACACAGCTTCACTGTTTTGGTGAACGTTAGCTCATGTATACGCAGCTCTGAAAAGCAGGAATGTGTTTTTCAAATTCCCATCTTCCGTTGATGTTGTTTGTTTAACTACGTAGCTCCTCCACTCCTCCTTGTCTAGAAGGAAGAGGCGTGTTTGGGATGGTGAAAAACCAGACACAGGAGTGTTAAAATCAAATCTGCTGAAGCTGTCCCGCTCTTCCAGTTCACTGTGTTTCACTTGGCATTGTGGTGTCTGCTTGGGAGCTACAGGGCCAGTGAGTTACTAGCAATACGCCTTGTCTTCCATATCTCTTTTCAGAGTGGAAACTTTGTAAGGCTTAGTAGAAGTTGCCGAGAATCACCTAGTAAATGTTGTGTAATAGCTCCCCTCCCCTTTTTGGAGGGCCCCGAGGGCTGAAAAGGATCCTTCTAGCAGCATAAGTTAGTGCTCAGAATTAAGACAGTGTTCCTGTTCCTCCCTTCTGCCTTTCAGTCACATTGTTTTCAGAAGAGGTGGGATGCTCTGAGTGTAACCATATAAAATTGTTGCATCTAGCTGGAACTGTCACTTGAAATAAGTGTGTTTGCAGTGGGAGGCCTTTCTTGTGCTCTTTTACACTGCTGCCCACAAGTGATGGGTCCTTTCTCTTATCATGTGTCTTGTTTTGCTTCGCCCTTTATCTTTGCCTGTCACGATAAAACTGAACGAAGCTTTTACCAGGCAGAAAAATGGTACCACGAAGCTGATCAGCGCTGTGACAGTTCAGCATTGCAGTAATGCTGCCTCACCAGGGACTAAAAGCCCAGCAGTTGCTGCTTATTTTTAATTCTTTTACCCTCTCTCCCTTTTAGCCTTCTTGCTTTCATCTGCAGTTCGTCACCAGAGTTCCCAGAGCACGTCACTGCAGCAAGGGTAATGTCAAATGACTTTCTGCTTTGCTTTGTGCCCCTTGAAATGCTGACCTTTCTTGGGGGGGGGGGGGGGGGGGGGCTTTTTTTTTTTTTGGAAAGGAGGCTTATATGACCCCTCTGTCAGTCTGTCACTTCCCAATATTTTTGGACTCTCTGCCTACCTTCAGTCACCTTTCCCAGAATAATGTTTCTGTTGGTTTGTGAAATTAAGCAGCTGAGTCTAGAGACAGATAATTAGATCCTCCACTGAGAAAAGGGCTGCAGTGTGGGCTCAGCCCGTAGTAGACAGCAGAGAAGCCACTCAAGTCAGGACATTGCAAACGCCTCAGCTGTGGAAGGAGCTTCAGCTGACACTCATCTTTTTAGGTACAGGTAGTCTTCTCCTCAGGCAGGGTTCATCTCCTGCCTGGAGTCTCCGACATCTGATAAATACTGAACTTGCACTGCAGTCTTCATAAAATGTGATTAACAGCCCAAGCACTACAGGACACTGAGCCAGGAAACTTCAGGCTTCATTTGTTTCAGCACTTTGAAAGCTGCTTGTTTGTGTCTTTTGTTTCCTCTGCTGAGATCTCGTGGGAGACAGAGCTGCAGGCTGTGCTGCTGCTTGCTTTAACCAGAAGGGGACACTGCAGAAATAGAGAACTCCCGTGAGCAGTATCGGCGAAAAATGGCAAGATTTGCTCATTCCCTCTGCGCTGCTGAAGGGTGCAGGGGGGTGGCCTCTTCCCACTGGTCCTCACGCACGTGGGAACACAGTTTGGATCTCTGCCTCTGTGACACAGTGCCCAACATTATTAGTAAACCCCACCACAGACCCATGAAGCCTTGGTGCTTGTGGTTATATACTTGCTCACAAGCGCTTTGAGTTTCTGTTAAAGCCCTTTGAGAGGCATTGCTGGGCATTACACAGTAAAGGGATCAAACACAACTGCTGTTCTGTTAATTTTGCCTTCTTTCACTAGCATTTAATGCTTTTTCCTGAATATTTTTTGTGGTTTGCGCATCTGTGTTAGTTATAGAAAGTATGGATGTCAGCGCACAGGAAATTCTGGATTTCCCATTTGTGATGGAGGTGGTATTTACTGAGCAGCACCTTTGTCTTCAAATTTTAGAAACTGATACTTTTCTGATCATTTCGTTGAGATCCAGCGTGAATCTCCCTCATCTTTAAATCTAAGATTGTCTTTTGTGGTGTTGTAGATTCCTGCTTAATAAGGAACTATAATCTGATGCCTTTCGGCCAAGTGTCTCTTTCTGAGTAAAGGCACTTGGCACCTCAGGATAATCTCTGAATGCTGCAGGATGGGCCTTGTGCCTCCTTTCCCTGCCCCCTGAAACACGTACTGCAGTTCTCATGAAAGCACTGCGTGTGCAAAGTACTGTCCCTGCTTAGAGTGGTACTTTTCTCTCCAGTTCTCTGGGAGCAAATCAATAGTTTTTGTAACTGGCTCTTATGCAGAGCTGTTAACGGCTGCCTCTGGTCCTCCTTGTTTTTGCTCCTTGTCCTAGAGATCTTGAAAAACAGCTAATTATAAGCAAGTGGCATTTGCATTTTTTCCGCTCAAACTCATACTGTGAGTTTTGCATAGTGTTTCATTTTTGAATTAACACCCTGTGGCACATTTGAGCAGTGTTAATTGTTGTTCAACCCTGTTTTAAACAGAGTTCTTGTGATTTAGTGCTGTCTGCACCACTGTCAAGAAAGGCAATGTGTGCATGCAAATAAATACCTGCAGTATTGACTGTACAGGGCTTGAGGTAGTCAGGAATTAGCTCAGTTTTGAGGCAGAGGATCTCTCTCAGTGATAATCTTGAGAAAACTGGAAAGAATCCACCATGACCGCTAATGAGAACATGTTGCTGGCTGCTAGCTGAAACGCCCCTGGCAGTTTTTAGCCTTTCTTTCTGTACCCATACTGTACCCTGCTTGCCTTCAGGACCCCAGTTTATTCACTAAACGGAAGGTGTCATGTGTAGTGACAGCCATATACCATTTTCAGTAAGTAAGAGAGCAACATGTCAGTATAGAAAGCAGAGTAGCTTCAGGTAAGGTGTCTTCTGCACAGAATTTGTCATTCAGGTGCTGGTGCAGTTTGAGATGTGGTTGCTCCCGTGATTGTATCAGTGCGGAGTGATCCTAAAGGGACACATCTGTGATGCTCAGGAGTCCCCTGGGCTGGTCACCAGGAAGGTCTTTGGGGTCTGATGCAATGTCTTGAAGTGGAGGGGCTCTTGTCTCAGTGGTACAGTTGCAGAGTGTTTGAAAAGAGATGTTATTAAAGCGATTCTCTATCACAACAGTTGAAGCTACCCTTTCAAGGAGAGTAAGGACTTATTCTCCTAAAAGGTGCAAATTATCTTGGTGCTCAAAAGTCATCACAAGGACCAATGCTTGTGCTTGGCTGGATGGATGTGGGATGGTGCACACTCCCGCTCCCTTCTGTGGTCAACCTGAACCAAGATAGGCGTGGGTCTGAGAAGTCTTGTTAGATGTCTCTGCTAGTCCCTCCCCAGTGTGGTATTGTCGATTGTAGACAGACATGGTAATGGCACAGAAGAGGCTTTTTGGCTAAATGTTTGCGGTATTAAATGCTGAATTGCACTGGGAGTGGGAGAAGACGTTGTTGTTGCCATTCAAGGAATGCAGCTGTAAGTGACAAAAGAAAAGCAGCCTCATAACTCTCCTGTAAAGAACCCAGCTGTGGTCTTAAGGCCCTCTCTAAAGTATCTATTTAACAGAAGAGCTTCAAAAAATAGAGGAAGAAAGGATGTGTGTGAGTCAGTCATGTAGTGCTTGAGGCTGGTTTAAGAATGCTCATTAGCCCTTCTTCCCCATTGAAAGCACATTTCCTCCTCCCGGATGCTCCCCACTATTGGGTGACTTCAGAGCTTTGCACTTGGTCCTGGAGTGGGTTGAGGAGCGTTAATGTGTTCAGCTTCTCAGCTGTGGTGGAGGTAACTTGTTAAGCTTTTCCAGGTATAAATACAAGAGCCTTTTATCTAAAACTCAGGTGTAAGGCTTAAAGTAAGTCTGTTTCCATTGGAGTTGGTGACAAAATTCCAGCCTGTAAAAACAAGGCAGTGGAAAGTCACTGGTTGTTGCTGAGCTTGATCACCACTAGCACATCCAGCTGCAGATCTCAACATCAGGAACAAGTGATAACCTAGCCTGGGTGAATTTTCAGTTAATTTTCAATCTGTTTCTTTCTTTCTGCACTCTTTCTTTGTTTCAAACTATTTCAAATAACATTCTGAAGTGGGAAGTGTAGGGGGGGGAAAAAAAAGGGAAAAAAAATCCATTTCCCCATACTGAATTTTATGATAGGATGGGAGTAAAGCAAACCAACCACCGAGGCATTTATCCCTTTTTCTTAAAGCTTGCTGCAGTTCATGGTGGACCTAAATGATGGTAAGCCCTGGGACCAGCAACTATGTTTGGTAGAGCATTTGCAGGTTGAACTCAGAAATGAGACCAAGTGTTTTCTGCATGTTTTTTAACAACCTTGTGATAAGGGCTGCAGCTTCTGCAGCATTGCTTGTCTTACTGGAGTCCTTTTGCCAGGTGTTGGGCTAAAGGTCTGGTGACTTTGCCATATCCAGGGTCCTCCATTGGATTAAGTCCTAGGGAGGTGACATGGCTTTTGCCTTGCCTGCCACCCTCTGTCTGTAACACTTAAAAACAGAATAGAAAACCTCTCCTTGCTCATGAGCTGCTACAAAGTGACACGTGTCTGTGGGAAATTGCCTTCTGGCCCAAGTGGACTTTGGGTAGAGTCTTTCATACTGATAAATCATTCAGCCTCCTGTACAACTTCTGCTCCCCCAGTGGCAAACCATCTCTACTCCATCTCTAGCTTCTTTTATCTTTTTTCCTCTCTTTTTTTTACATCTCTTGATAGTATCTGTTAGCTACAAGTAAATCTTGCCTTATCATTCACAGACTTGTTGCCAAAACATCTCTGACTTCACCCCCATGGCCTGAAGTGAAACTTCCAGATCCAGTAGAAGAAGCAAAGTATCATGCAGGTAAAGTTCTCAAGTCTCCAAGTGAAGACTAGCACTCCAGTATTGCCATTGGTGGCCTAATTGAGCATAAATGTCTTCAATGATTGGAGCTAGTTTTTGTTCTTTGCATTTTTGTCTCATTTCTGGTATATGTTAGTGTCACTGGACTTGTGCTCCAGCTGCTGGAGATTTGGGTAGGATATGAGGTCTTCTTAGTTTATGACAGCATGACAGCTTGTAACACTCCCAGAGGAATCTTACCTGATGTGATGTGTTGCTTTCTAAAGCACGAAACAAGCCTTTTGGACAGGAGAAAATTATTTTTCTTTTAATGGATAAATCAAAAAGCTAAAGCCAGCATAAGCAGTTGGATGGTGGGCACATCAGAGAGCTGGTGTATTTTAGTGCATAAAACAGAACACTAGAGCCAGCATAAGCAGTTGGATGGTGGGCACATGACAGAGCTGCAGAGGTGTGACATAAGGCAATGAGCAACTGGCAAGTGATGCAGTGTTAGTGAATGCATTCTTGTCCCCACGTCTAGTCAGGACTGTTGAACGCAGCCAGTGGTCCTCCTGAAAGGAGCACATGGACTGTACAGCAGTCAGCCTCACAATTCAGTGAGTTAAGTGCCCGTAGCTGTTTAGCGACCATCCTCATTGCTTAGCCTTATTAAAACATGTCAGTCTTCCACTTGTAACCTGACACAGGTTCCCCTGGCAGGTGGGGATGTGAAAATCAAATACAGAGAAGGCATATGTGTCTAGCTTTATATTGCCCAGGTGGGGCTGTTGTCATCCAGACCGTGCTAGGAATGGTAGTGGGGAAGCCAAAACATGTACAGGATGGTTCTCAGAACTAGGCAGTAATGAGCTCCTGCGGGTGAATTTCTTTTACAGTTGCTGTGGTGGTGGCAATTAGCAGTTGTGTGCTCCGTGCAGGCAATGAGCTCCTGTGTTTATTAACAGGCAGTCTTACTGTCTCATTGTGTTAGCCTCTGGGATATCTATGAGGGGCGCCTGACTTGTCTGCTTTAGATGGAAGAGACCCAGGAAGTAAAGGAGAGGAGTTGTTTTACAAGGAGAGAGTGAGAGGAGAAAAGCTGAGTTGTGTCCACCTCTTTGCAGATAGTCTCCTATCATCTGGCTGAAGTGTGCTAATAACAGCATGAGTGGTGTGCTTTTGAGAGAGCCTCCTGCTCCAGGTCTCCTCTCTGGCTGTTTTTCATCCTGCTTTTTATCTCCTTTGTGCTCCTGGGATTGCTCAAGTGACAGATAGATGAGTGTTCTGTCCCTGAGCATGATTTGACCCAGTAGTGAACCATAAACTGCTTGGTTTGATTTGCTGAAGCCCTGTGGTGAACAGGGTCCCATGTTCCCCTGATTGATTCACATGGGATCCTCGGGGCTGCTATGATTTCCGTGCCCGGTAACCTCCTACTGTTTATAAGTTTGCATCATTATCTCCTGGCTGTGCTTATCCAAAGCAAACAACAGCAAGAGCTTTTGAATTCCGCCTTCTATTTTCCTGCTGGCTATGGAACAGCCATGGATATTTTAGGAAGGGTCACTCTACATGGTGGTGAGATACAAGCCATACTAGCAATCAAATGGTAACATCACTTGATGTTTCCTGTCACTAGAGGTGTTTGGAAGAGTTATCAACAACTTCAGAGCCCAAGTTCAGTGAAGAAAATGTACCTTTTTTGGTTATAAAAAGATGAGAAAGCTCCATGGGTAGAAAGTTGAAATTTGACAGGAAATAACCCTTGTTAGAGCATGACTCTACATGTTTTTTGCCAAGAGAAAATTTTAGGCCAGAATTTTGAAATTTCAGTATCGAAATGTTGACCACAGGACTACTGATATACCTAGATCACCAGTTTAGAGCTGGAAGAAATTTACTGTACCCATTGTGCAGTTTGGGGCATAACAAAGAGAAGGGGTTTGTATTTTTTCCCTGGACTTTTTGTAGTGGACCACTGTGAATCAGAGAAAAGAGCACACAGTGGATTTTTCTTCTGGGACAGCAATTCCAGCAACACAGAAGCTAAACTCTTCATCGTAGTGGGAACTGCAGCAACTACGGCCTTGCAAATAATTTCTGTTCTTGCCTCTACCTTTAATAATTTGCATCTGCTGGGTTGAAACTTGGACACTTTCAGAGTGTTCCTGTAAGGTTTCGGTTTAGTTGGACTGGCTGTTAAATTCTTGTCTGTCCCAAATGGATGTTGTTTTCATTTACATTCCAAGAAAAAATGATTCAGCCACTTTTGAGGACAAAGAAAAAAATCTATTTTTCCAGTTATAGAAAAGTTGCTCTTTTTCTGAACAGCTCAAGGGGGTGGAAAGCTACTATTTGGCACTGGAATGGCACTCATTAAGCAATACCTTTTGATGTTCCCATAAAAATTGGTTTTGGTTTCACTGCTCTGGAAGCTGATCACAGAAAACAGAGTTTGTTCATGTGCAGGACCTCATCCCTGGGATTCGTACTGCTCCTGGCACCTGCTGTGCATGCATGTGCACATGGGAAAAGATTTTCTGGAAAAGAGTGAGGGAAAGGTCTCTCTTGTCTTTGCTGCAGGTACAAGTTCTCAGGCCAGGCTTTGTTAGTACGCTGGAGCCCTTTTTCCTGTGTACTTTGCCAAATTCTTCCCAATGTTCCTGCATGCCTAACACAGTATTCAGAGTCCTGGGCCTTCTGCGTATCACTTGGAAATTGAGAGGAGGTCCCCTCCAAATGTTGGATGTATGGACAAGCGCTCTTTTCTGGAACACTTTATATCTGAATACAGTGCATTTTAGGATGCCTAAGAAATAGGCTGAGAAGTCAAGCCTTAGATTAGCTGCACAGTATGTATACACTAGGTGTTTACATATGCATGGGTTTGCCAGCAACTAAAGTACAAATAGGTCATTAGGTTTACAAAAGGGAGGCTCACATACCATAGGAAACAACATTGCTGTTGATCCTTGCTTAAAGATTCCCAGAAGATAGGAGTTTTGGTGGGAGAGCAGTGTGGCTGAATTAGTTTTGAACGGCTCTTCACACGTTGCTGGGTTTTCTACACTGATTCCTTCCCTGCTGTTTGCCAACAGAAGTGGTACAAAAGGTGAACAAGATGATTGCAACGGGGCAGTACGGAAGACTCTTTGCTGTGGTCCACTTTGCCAGCAAGCAGTGGAAAATAACCGGTGAAGACTTGATTATGATGGACAATGTACTGGAGGCTGAATGTGGAGACCGAATCCGGATGGAAAAGGTGATGTGCCATGCTTCCACAGTGCTTGTGATGCCATGCTGTGTTTGGGGCCAGAGCAAATTACCTGCAAACATTCCTTGAGGCAAAACCCATAACCAGTTTTTAAAAACATGTCCCAAAGAGCTCCTCTTGGATCTCCTGTTCTTACTCCAGTTGTTTGCTTTGCCTTACTTTTGTTCCAATTTCAGTTACTCTGTTCATGATAATATTATTGCGATTTCTGTTGAACAGGGTTGGAATGAGTCGTGGCAGACTCTGTCAGGAGATGTATTTTTGTTGTACTAACTTCATCCAAAAAAATAAAATTATAGTTGTTGTTTCTAGAGACGGCAGCTAAAGACTGTGTTTACCTTGAGACTCCAACACCCAAAATACTTGCAGTATTCTCAGAGAGACTGTCACTGCTCAATGCTTTGCAAGATCCTTATCACGCTGGGTGTGTTGGGTAGAGGGAGAGGGATGGTGCGTGTAAGGGAGAACTGCCAAGGTGCAGTTCAATATCTTTATCCTTAGCCTTGGTTAACTAGCAGAAACTTGCAGAGGCTCGTTAATCCAAATCTTAAATGAAAGATTATGAAGTAGGATTCTGTTGGCTTCATCGTAATGTTGGTTGTTAGAGCCAAGCAAGCAGTTAAGGAGAGCTGAGCAGTTTTTTTTTTACTCATCCATTGCTTTTAAGTCCAGTTTTGAGGCACCTTTTTATGCATCCCTTCAGCTGTGTCCTGCATCCTTGTATACAGAGGAGAGGAGTCATTTGCATGGAGTAGCCAGCTAGGAATGCAAAGGTCTAGATGGGAGTGAAGAAGGTGAAAAACTAGCCTAACTGCCATAACCCTTTTGGGATTTTACTGGCAAGTATCTGTCTAAAACAAAATCCAGAACATCTCATGACCACTTACATATTGTTTTTAACTGCTGCCGTACAACTAGCGTGGGGAAGGAGGCAGTCTGTAAGAAATCCTACCTCTTCTCACGATATCCTTTCTATTATCCTGCCTGGTCCTTCAGATACGCAGGTGGTTGAAATGCCCTGAAACAAAAGGGCTAGTCCCTGGGGTGGTGAATCCCCCCCAGATGTTCATTTCTTTATTGCCCATCTTGAGGCCTCATGGAGGAGAGCAAGGATAGTGTTCCTCTACTGGGATATGTAGCAATTGCTATAAAAATCCAATTATTTTAGTAGCTGCCATTCATTCACATCCCACACAAGGCATATTATTATTCTTCCCTGTATTGCTTTTCATATCTTTTACAACTGTTGGTGAGCCAGAACAGAAAGGTTCAGGGTGTTCTGATCGATGTGAAAGATGCTTCTAAAGTATGTTTTAGTAGGATAAGGTCTCCTGGAAGGCTGTTTAATGAATCTGTTTCTTGCCTGTTAGCTGCCTTTCCCCACCATCTCTCTCTAGTAACAGTGTCAGGTTTGAAATGTGCGAAGGCCTATTTTTAAGCAGTTTGACTCCTTTATTGTGACTGTAGAATTTGGAAGATATTGTCTGCATTTCTACTGGGACAATGAACCAGTGATATATGCCTGATTTGTTTTCCGTAGGTTTTGCTGGTTGGTGCTGATGACTTCACGCTTATTGGAAGGCCACTCCTTGGGTAAGATGTCTCATAGAAGAATTATCTTCAAGACAATTCTTAATTGTAGCTTCAGGGCTCCTACAGTCTCTGAAACCGAAGAGAAACCTGGATTTATCAGCACTAGCTTTTTTCCCAGCCCTGTGGCTTTTGAAAGGATCACCAATAAAACAAGCTCATCAGCCTCTGCTGGCTCTAACCATTGCCACAGTGCCAGGATAGAGCAGCAGTACCCATTTCTAAGGTAACTGTAGGATATTCACTTCTCTTGGGTTGGATCTTTTTCTCATGGTATAAGCCTTGTACAAACTAGCAGTAAATCTTGCTCTTCAACATCTTTACTCCCTTACCCTAATTTTGGTGATAGTCATCTTGAAATAACCCAGAAATCCTTTCCCATTCCTTAATCCCTTAATTTGACTTGGGTTTTTTAACCCGTTTCGTTTTGCCCTTGCCCTTACCCAGCAGGCCTTGATCTTAATTTTAGAGTTCCTAATTTTCCCTTCCTCCTAGTCACATATTCCAGCAATCACAGAACTGGGGAGAAGGCGTTTACCCCCTTGGCACCATCTCCATCCCAATGCTGTAGGACTTGCTATACAAACTGGCAGAACACCTGGTTCTTCAGCCTTTTCTTTACCAAAAGGAAGTGGTGTGTGGACCAGGTGTTATTGCTCAGCTCTTAGCACTAGCCAGAAGCAAAGTCATGAACTGTTATTTTCCCCAGGACGAGAGGTTTTAGTGGTAAAATGCAAGTCAAGATAAGGTGGGTTGGAAGAGCTCAAAGTATCTGGAAGCCCTGGCTGTGGTCTGGTTGCAGGCTAAACCATGTGTTTAGGTCTTAGCTTGAACTGCAGCAACTTTGGCAGAGGATGGTCAGATAAGAAGGAACTTGTACATCTGAGAATTATTTCTTGGTGGCTTGTAGATTCAGGTTAGAAATACCACATGGTTTCAGATTGGTTTCACTTCCGAGTGCTTTCTGTGGTACCAGGGGGCTGTTGGAATTTAAGAGTTACTTGTAACGTGTTTGTGCAGTTGATGACGTGACTTCAGTTGCACTGGTGGTAACTGCCTCAGGTTCCCTGTGTTAGACAGGATTTTGAGGGCTGCCAGTCCTTTTAACAGTACTGCAAATAGATCTGGAATAGCAGATCATCAGGACTCTTTGAATTATTGCTACATAGTGCACTTGTGGAAGATTTTAGGAAGGGGAATCTCATCATTAGGACTAGAAATATCATCTTGCAGAAGTTCAAATAAGAGCCTAAGTTCTGCAGACAGGGCCATGTCAGTCAGTTTAGGAGCACCATCCTTCACCTGGTTCTCTTAACCAGTGGCCCTGGGGTGGTTCTTTGCAACTCTCAGTTTGCATGCTGGACTTGGCATGTGGCCTGAGCCCCAGGAGCTCTGGGACAGGAAGAAATACAGCTGTTGGGTTCCTACAGGTGCTCTAAGTGTGTGGAAAGTGTTGTCAGTTGCTTGAAGCGGACCAAATCGCATCTGCTGATGTTAGCCTGAACTCCAGTAACTTTGGCAGAGGAAGATCAGTGGGAGGAGGAGGCTGGCCAGGCAGAATGAAAAGCTGGTGGGGAAGTGCCATCCTCCCTCTGAGCTGTAGGGGAAACCTCCGAGTCCCCCACTCTCCCTTATGAGCTGAGGAAAGGAAAGCAGAACCCAGCGTGTCATGAGCAACATGCAGTTCTTTCACATAGTTCCCAGTTGTGCTTAAACCACAAACATTTTGGAGGGGAGATAAGAGGTTGGATGCGAACAAAGGCGGTTTTGTTTTTCTGTTGTTTTAAAAATAAACACATCAGTGAATGCTTGCACCAGTATCTACGCAAGACAGTTCATTACAGCTGCACTCCCTGTTCAAACTTGGAGGCGGGTAGGAACTTGTCCTGTTTTGGACAGATGGTCATGTTTTAATTTTCTGTAGCAGTCAGATACCTCCCAAGATGACACTCCTCTAAAGCCTTAAAAAACAACAGTGCAACAAAACATATCTGCGTGGCAGAGGCTATTCTGGGAACTTCTAGCTGGCTTCTACTCTGGAATCTGTTGGGTTTTGTGTTTGTTCAAGTAACTTGCTGTCTGGTCGATTGGCACAAGGGTATCAAGCAGTATGCAGTTGTACTTTATTTAGCTGTATAATGCAGAAATTGTTGTGCGTTTTAAAGCTGTGATTAGAAATGAGCAAAACCTTGGGCAGGTTTGCATTTCAGGCCATCAGTTGAGTGCCCTCAGCTGTTTTAGACCCAAGTGAAATGAATGGTGCCTCTATGAGAAAGTTTAGCTTATTTCTAGACAAAGTACAGCTGTTTTGAATGTTTTCCTCTAGATGAACCTTTCTCTTTCTCCTGCTACCTGCCCGTTTTTGCAGTGGCTTCAGTGGAAATGACAAAGGCCCTTGGACCTGTTCTTTTTCCAGACAGCCAGGCTGGGATTCAGTTACCTTCTGGAGGGACCGAGTGAGCTTGTCAGTTGAAATTATTACCTCTAAGAGTTATGATCCTTTGGGGTTGTAGCTTGCCTGGATCTTTTTCACTGCTTAATGACAATAGCTTTCAGCGCAACTTAGATCTATGAGATTTCAGTGTGAATTTTTCTTGCCTCCTGCAAAAATCTGATAGATGTGCTTTGTCATGAACCATTTTGCTGCTGAAAGCAGCAGGCCTGACTGTGTCAGACTCTGGGAAATGTGTGACCCTCTTTTTATTTTTATGGACATTCCAGTCATACCTAAAACATTCGATAAAGATTTTTTTTTTCTTGGGCTCTATTTTGCTGAGAACTTTTCTGTTCATATGCACTTCACCAGTAAGTTGGTTTCTCCTGTGCTTCAGCCTTTCAACCAGCAGCTCCTAGTGCTTTGTCCAACAAAGACGGACTCACTAGGGCCTGTTTGCAACTTTGACTTGCAGAGTGAAGCCACACTTGGGTACTCAGCTGTCTCAACAATACCCTTAAAGATTTGCCTGAAACCATGTCAACATCTATGAGCAATTGGGGGGGACACAACACGACACACTTGCCTACACATCTGTGTGTCAATGTTTCTCCCTTTGGCTGGATGCTACCGCAGGCCTAGGACAGCTAGTGCTGTCCAGTGGTGAGAGCTGTATCAGGGATAGCTTGGCTGTGCTACTGCAAACCCTGGCTCTCCTGAGAGTAGCACAGAGATTTCAGTGACCAGGTCACTTTATCTGGCCTGGCTGCTTTCCAGTTTTCCCATGTGATCATCATTAGTGAGTTTCTTGCATGCCTTTACAGTCCAAGCCTGTGAGAAGTCAGTGGGAGTTTAGCTTTCCCTTTGCCTTCAGCGGGCAGGAATTAGACCCAGAAAGTATAGCTCCCTAATTATAGTGGTAAAACATGGCCAGCCCCTGGAGTGCAGTTTATTTTTTGGTTTCTTTCCTAGCGTTGCAAAGCTTGCTGTGTATTTCAGTAGTGCAGTTGGGTCCTATCACTGGGCTGAATCTGGATAACATCCTTTAGCTGCGATGTCAGGGTCACCCAGTGGTCTCTTGAAATCTATATTATCTTATGTCTATTTTCTACTGGGCTAGTCACTAAATGCAGGTATATCAGTTTTCTCCTCTGTCTGTCCTTCCCTCAAGGATTCAATCTCTGATATTTATTACACCCCAGAGGGTAAATGTTAAGAGAGATAGTAAATGTCTCAAAGCCTTTGGCCTCCTAGTGACCTTGCTGGAACAGTTAGGCTAGATGGGCTTCCCCCCCTCTACCCCCCTTAAGTGCAGACAGAGTCATTTGTCAGGAAAATGTTCTTTAAATGTCTTCTGGCGGCAAAGTGAGCATGCTAATGAGTTTTTAATGGTATTCTGCAGTGATGCTGCATGAAAGAGCATCTCTTCCTCCTCCATTGTGGCTGTTGATTAAAACCATGCTTTCCAAAGCTTTAGTCTGGCTCTTGTCTGGAGGCAGTTATCTTCCCAGAGAGGAGTTGTTGTGCAGACGGGTAGCTGGTCCTCCAGCGTGTGCTTCAGACCACCTTGTTTTCCAGCTCTGGTGTTTTTCGGCTAGCTAGAAATCCCAGAACTCTTTTTCTAACTTCAGTGGGACTTCCTCTCTCGGAGCTCTGCAGAATCCCTGAGTGGGCAGGAGGTGTGTTTGTGTGTGTCAGTAAGGCAATGTGGAGTGATGAATTACTCTGTGATTTTACTCACCTGTGAAGGAAGTATGGACCATATTCTTCTCTTCATCTCCATTCTTAGGGAGGGGGGATGTTTTATTGCTGAGAATTTCCATATGTAGAAGTGAGTTCTAGAAATAATTTGAGTCTTCAAGTGGTCTCACCGCTCAGCCTGAACTCCCCCAGCTGTGGGGCAGGGAGCAGTATGTGAAATCCTCAGTAAGTCCCCGTCTTCTCTTCCAATTTGGGGTAAACAAGCAGGGCAGACCAAGAGTAGGAGGCAGAAGAGAGGCATGTGGGAGGAGAAGTGACTTACTCCAGCAGCCAATTAGCTGTGCTTCCTGCTGGAAACAGTAGGCCACATCTCTTTTCCCTGAGCCTTTGTCAGGACTTAATCAGGTGAGCGAGGTGAGAAGACTTTCTTGAGCTGACTGTGATGCTTTGTAGAAGGAGGGAGGACTTCAGTGTTGACCAGCATAGCACAGGAGAAGTGGCCATGGGTGGGTTTAACCTGTACCATAAGCAAAGTAGGACACATGAGATCATGTAGACGTGCCGGGGGAATCTTACTGTAATCCTACAGGTTTGTGCAGGTTTGTCTTACTACCATCTCCATAGCTGTTTCTGAACTTACCCTCGCATGGCAGAGAGGCACTGCCCTGCAAACTATCACATCAGCTACTTGAGGCTTTTACGCTTGCACCGTGAAGCCAACAACCTGACAGATTTCCCTCCTTCTATGGTGACTTTGTAGTTCCTGTGGTATCTGTGTGTCGTTTTTCTGCAGAAACCTGCTCACCGATAGGAGGAGAATGTAAATAATTAAACAGTGATACTTTTAAAATTTATTTTTAAGGAAAGATCTTGTCCGTGTGGAGGCTACTGTGATTGAAAAGACGGAGTCATGGCCAAAATTTAACATGCGCTTTTGGAAGAGGCACAACTATCAAAGGAAGAAAAGTAAGATGCAAAGAATACAGAGCTTCCTTCCCTGCTGTTCTGTTGTTAGATCTGGGAGGGGGAGGTATCGTGACACAAGGGCAGCGCCTGGGGGAGGACACTCATTCACCATATCCCCAGGACCCCTCATGGCACAGCACCTCTTTCCCCGCCCACTGCCCCAGGTGTGCCCACTGTATTTAGAGCACAGTGACTTAATATTCCTTTGGTCCAGCACCCTCTGTTAGATAGCCTTGCAAAAGATCTTGCTGAAAAAAATAAAAATCCTGGGCAGAAAAGCACCCTTGTTCTCTTTCCAAAGCCTTAAATACTAGATACGTAATCACAGATATTAGCAAGCCTTAACAGTATCCTGTAGCAGCCTTTTGGATTACCAAACGACTGCCCCTTCTCAGATATGACTGAGGGACAGAAAAAGTATGACCTTTTTTTTTATGGAACGGATGCTAAAACCTTGACCGGCCTGACACAGTCCCATGGGAGCTCTGCCTAGACCTCTTGTTCATGCCGTACCAATGGTATGCAGCTGTCCTGCCAACGTGGCAGCATCTGCCAGCACACCCCCTCCTAGAAACTGTCACGCCTTGGCATTCTGTAGACTAATGTAGCTAAGCCAGCGGGAGCCTTCCGAAAGGTACGCAACAGTTCTGTGCTGTCATCTGATCTTTTTTTTCTCTTTTAATTCTTTTTCAGTCATCGTGAACCCACAGACCGTCCTTCGAATAAACACCATAGAAATTTTCCCCTGTTTGTCATGATTGATTGCTCGGGTGTTGTGTGGCTTAGGTTTATTATTGCTTTAGGCAATTATGGAAATAAAACTGCCTTGTCATTGGAAAGTTCTGGACTTCTTGCTGTTGTCGGAAATCTATATGTACTTTCTTTTAAAAAAAAAAAAGAAAATATTTTTTTAAACTATTATTTCAGCCTTGGTGTTTATTTGTCAAGAGTCTTAAACAACCCAGGATCCATTGCTAGCTGTCAAGCTGTTTCATGCCAACTGGGTCTACCTTTGCCTGCACATCTTTATGTACTTTAGGAATTCAGGCTCTCAGCTGTGTCATAAAATACCTCGGGCTTCACTGGTTGTGGAAGAAAAGGGCCATCACCCCAGTCCCAGAGGTGAGCCTGGAAGGCAGAATCTATGTGTGTAATTAGTCAATTTAAAGAGCCCGTCGCTGTGCTTAGTTATTTGTGTCCTAGCAAGTTTCCCTATCCTGGGACTGTGAGTGCACTTAAGGCTAGCAGAGAGGCAGGCGTGTTTGGGTGAGCTGATTTGCCCTCTGGAAACACTCGTTGCTCTCCACAGACTGCAGTTACATTGCTGTAAATAGGTGAGCTGTTTTCAAAAAGTGCTAAGTGTAATTTTGCCCCCGGCCCCTTTTCCTGTCCTGACAAAAGCCCTGCTGCTCTGTTCGTATAATTCCTGGCACTGTATGGCTTCAGGGAATATCCTGGGGTACAGTGTGGCCCACAGCAAACGTGAGACTGAAGACAGCAGTGAAACAAGATGACTGCAGGATCCCAAATCTACTCCCAGATCATGCTGAGTGGTGAAAATCCTTCTCAAAGATTAGCAACAGGAGATGCAGCTGAGAAATACCCCTCTTAAAGGTGAGCCAAAGAGTCTGTTGCATAGCAATAAATTGTCTGTGTGTGTAATACCATCAAAATAACAGATACTAGTGGCTCAGGAGTGACTTCATGCCTATTTCACAGACTTGGTGCTTGACCTAGTGAGTATATTTTCATGTCTGGATCTCAGCATTTTCTCTCCGCTCTGCCTGCAAGTTGAGCACTGTCACTTACCGAGCAGCATGTACAAGGCCAGAATCAGCAGGCTTATTCAGCCAAGGTTTGCATGTGTTTCTGGACTGTAATAACCAGGAGTTTCCTAGAGCTTTCAGCAGGCTCTCAGGGTAGCTATCAGATTCCCTACAGCTACCATGAGAAGTGATAAGTGGGCCCTGCTCACCTTGTCACTTCTGTAGGGAATACCTTGCTTCAAATGAGTTGGGAGGCAAGTCTGCATACGGGTGTCCTTATGCACCCCCACTGTGACTCCTTCATAGGACCAAGGTTGCCCACAACCCTGTACTGAAGGAAATGCTAGTTTTGAACATAACTATATCTGGGTCTTGTCCTGTCTTTCAAATCTCACAGGTCTGTATAAACCTTCAGGAGATCACTTTAGGTGCCGTAAATGGCAAGCTTGATGGCTCAGGCTGCATTTCATCTTGCCTGACTTCAGCTAGAGAAGGTTCCAGCATGCTTGGGTTAAGCTAGTTCTCTAGTTGCTGGAGTGAGATGGTCATCTGCAGAGGCTGACTCATCTCTTCCCCTTTAGGATCGTCTGGCACGAACAGCCCTTGGGAGATGCTGTTTCTTCTCTACTGACTGTACAAGGAGGCTGGACACCTAGATTTTAAACAGCTAACGGTAATACAAAGGCAGGGACCTTTCTGCGACCAGCTTTGATAGTTGCATCCTTGTTTCCAAGCTCTTACAAATGGAAGGCAGTGGGGGGACCTCTCCTCCAAAAATCATCTCGCACTTCCTTCCCCCTCTCCCAAAGGTGGTTCCAGTTCTGTGCTGGGACCACAGACCCCAGCAGTAGCAGTGAGTGGAAATATTTTGCAGGCCGGCATGAAGACTATCGCAGTGACTGCCTACCAGTTACAGATTGCTCACAGTCCACAGCAGAAGCAGCATTGCCAGCTGAAGCAATTTTACTGGAAACCTCCAGTCCCTCTGCGTTTCTTAAGGCATGTGAGTGCTGGGGCTAAGAAACAGCATACATGTCTTGGCTTTAAGAGGATGTAGGGGGAATTTTCTGTCCTTCCCGGTTATGGAGGAACACTTGAAAATAACAAGAGCGACTTCAAGGCTCAGAAATATGGAAGGAAGAGCCCAGTGTTGATTCAAAAGAAAAAGCAAATGTCTTAAGTTCATCTGTAAAACTGGTCCCCCCCAAAAAAGCCCTTGGGAAATGTAATTCTAATCCAAGTGAGATACTTTGTGAAATTAGGGTGGCTTCACAGCGGTTTTGGGTGAGAAAAGGGACATTTGGGCAGCAAGGGAAAATTCAACCAATATCAGGAAGTCCTGGGTTTTGTTTTGAAAATTTTATAATACAAAATCAGAGCAAAATATTCAGGTTTTATTGAAATAATGCATTCAGACTGAGGATTATTTTTGACATTTTCTTCAGGGGAATTTAAAGAAAAAGCTTTTTGCTGTTCCAAGTGGAAGCAGAAATCCCCATTTCTTCTCTGGAGTGAAGTTGCAAGTCTCCATTTGGCTTCACCTGTTGGGGAGTGGCTGCTTGTGATCCTCTTTCTGGCTGCTAAATGTCATTTGCCATGCTTAAATAGTTTAAGAGCAGAAATTTCTCCACAAAGCCGGCTTCCCCCCCCGCCCCCCGCCAAGCACTGATTCATGGTGGAAATTTATCTGTTAGGACAAAACATCTTGTTGGACAGCACGTTGGATCAGGGTGGAATTTGAGAGATGCTTTGCCCAGAGTCTCTAAAGATTAGACATCCACATGGGTTAGACGAGAACCAGACCTGAGCTCCTGCCATCCAGCACCTCTAAAGCAAAACTGTGGCATTTGTCCCCCATAATCTCCCCTCGGTGCTGTTTGACTTTGTGTAAATAAGGATTTGCTGCCCAGAGGGAGGCTTGAGAGCCGGAGTGGAGGGCATCCGTCTGCTCTGAGTCAGGCCCGAATTCCAGTGCGTGCTCCCTGCCCACTGGCCACAAAGCCGCTGGCTGTTCTGGTTTCTCTCTCGTGCTTTCGAAGAATGTCGGTAGGACTCTGCTTCATTCCCCGGCAGAAGGACAACAGGCTTTGCAACACTGACATTTTTCCACAATAAGGAAGCGTTGTTTTCTCGCCAGCCGGGCTGCCGAGAGGTTTGTTCGGAAAGACTTGTCAGGAGGTGCCTTTGCTTCTCTGCCAGCTCCGCTTTGGCATTGCATTGCTCTCACGTCCCCCCGTTTTGAGCATGAACGGATTCCTGGCTCTGTGGCTCTCTGGATCCCAGATGGGCAGTGCAGTCCCCCCAGGACACCCCTCGCTCCCCCTTTCTGTTACCTCTCTGGAAGAGTGAAGGGAGATGTATAGCCAAGCCCTAATTAAGAGTGCACCGTGGCAGCAAACGGTACGTGCTGTTGCACAAGAGATCAATGAACTGCTGGCCTGGCTGAATGTCAGCCCAGCTGTGACCTCATCCTTTGCCCTTTTAAGAGCAAGGGACTGTAGCACCTTAATTTATTAGCGGCTGGGTTGTTTTTTTTCTCCCCCTCAGATACAGATGCTTTCAGGATTTGGTTTAGAGTGAGGTTTCAATCATTTAAAAGGCTAATGCTGTTCTTCTAAACCCTCCAAAAGGATTTGAGGTGCTTGGATTTGGGTTTCGCATCCTGACAACAATAAAATCATCATCGTGATTGAAGGGGAAACGGCCCATGCTGGTCATCCTACAGGATAGCTGTCTGCAGCCTATCTCCAGAGCTCTGTCTGGATGAGTTTTAAATTACCTACCTGATGGCGTTCCTCTTCCTTCTCTTGGCGAGTTGTTCTGTGTTCTAAAATAAGCTTCACAAGCAATGCCATTTCTCACAGCGTGAAGGCTTCCCGTTGTGAGGATCCATTATTTGTGCAGCCTAATGAAGTGAGATAGACGTGGTAAGCGTCAGCATCCTTTCTTCCCAACAGCCAGCTTCTGCGGAAAAACGAAAGTGCATGAAACTCTCTCTTTGGGACCCAAGGGCCAGCAAAGGGATTTAGCAACTTGGCTATGATATTTGGATCTGCTTAACATTCATACGCTCTACTATGTCATGAGCTGCAGGCGTTTATCCAGTTGAAGTGGCAAAGCAGCTTGACAAGTTCTTAGGACATGTTGTTCGGGCCTCCGGGGTGGAAGGGAAATGCTGTTAATATGCCCCTTTGGTGTGTTTTTTTCCCCTGTCAGCTTTGCAAAGGCGCCTTTGAACTCTTATGTGGAGCCAGATTTATTTTCTCAGCATGATCTAGCCACGTTTTGGCTGTGCGTCGGAATACGCTTTAGAAATCAGCAACAGACAGAATGTAACACCAGGAAACTGTGTTGGTTTGATTTCTCTTGCACTAGAGGTTTTCTTGTCTCTTGTAACCAAAAAAATAGTCCCCTCATTAAGAAGAGAAAGGGAATGCTTCACCGCCGGGTCCCGTCTGATACAAAGCCCTTATGGAGAAGGCAGACAGTGGCCAGCAAGCCTGGGCATGAGCAAGCACTGGGGCTAGGTGCCTTTCATCTATTTTCTCTCTCCCTATTTATAGAATGTGGGAGAAGCTATTGGGATCCGTGTTCCTGCTCCTGCTGTGTCTCTGCCTGGCTGCTATTGCAGCATTCGCATGGCTGAAGCAAAGTCAGGATTTGATTTCAGTAGGAACAGAGTGAGTCTGCAAAGCCGCTGAGAAAGGAAAGGGCCCTGAAGTCTGAGAGCACTTTTTAATTGCATGCTGGCTTTGCTATAGCAACCAAAAATATGTTTCTTGACAGGGCGGTGTGGCTTCAGTTATATTCTTGGAGAGCATTCCCTGACGGCCCCGTCCGACATTAACTCTCAAGAGGCGTGCTAGCAGTGAAGCTTGCCACATGCGGTATTGTCTCGATAGGAACAATGTACAGTCATTCATGAGTGACAATTAAATGTGATAGCGAGTTGGAAACGTGGGGTTTGAGTCCTTCAAGTGGATGCTCAGGAGGTGAGCTAAACGTTGTGGGACCAAAACTTTGAAATACCTTGGTCATTTTTGAAAACAGCGTGCAGGCTCCAAAGTCAGCTTGAAAGTGAGTTGGTTTCTGCATAGATCTTCTAGCATCCCACACCTTCAGATCATCTAATGGAGAGACAAGGGACCAGCTTTGCTTTTATCTTCCTTTCCTAAATAAAAACAAACATACCACTTCTCTCTCTTTCAGAAGCAGCACAGTTCAGTTTTTTTGGGGAGGTCTCAAAATAGCCAATGACCTGGCAGGAACTTAGTTTGGACTGTGGTATGGGACTCCCATGGTCCGAGGCTACAGCCTGAGGTGATTTGGTTCTTTGTCTGCTTTAGGACAACTTCTTATTTCTGCTGTTTTTTTGTTTGCAGGGACATGATTCATGGGTGCCTTTGGCCTCTTTCCCGGTGCAGACTCCACATCCTTAAAAAACGGCAAGTATGGAATAGCCTGACCACAAATATTTCAACAGAAAACAATATCTACTCCACCTACTTTCATCTGGCTCTGCCACAGGTGCTTTGTTACGCTGGAGGTGGCTTATTCAGCGATTGCAGATGATAAAGTTGTGTTTCCATTGTCATCCAGCTGAAAGGTCCCCAGCAAACGTGGGACCGTGTAGGCACCGGTGCTGAATGCACGTGTTGGAAGACACGTGGCTTCCCACCATGCCAAGGAGATCTGTGCGTGAGGTGAGTAGGAGTTTCTCTGGGTAGTCCCCAGATGTGCTGTCAGGGATATAAACCCACCAGCTCCGGGGCCCAAGCCAACCTTTTCCTAAAGAAGTCAAGGATATATTTTTCTGCATCATCTCTGAAGCAGTTGGATTTGGAGGGTCACAGCAGTCCAATCCAGCCTCGTCATGGGAGATGGCTTTGAAGGGTGCAGAGCTGTTTTCTCTCTGAGCAGTGCTTTTGGCTCCTCATCTCAGCAGGAGGGTCTGCAGCAGTATGTGGGTATCTAGTGATCCCCAAGGCCAGCACTTCACCGGGCTGGAGGTGAGCATAACACTGTGAATTGCAGCACTCTTAGGTTTGTTGCCTTAAATCAAGGGTGAAAAAGAAACAAATCTACACAAGTTCTGGTCTAAGTCAGTCTACTCCTATCTGTGTTTTTGAGGTAAGTGAAAAAACACAGTGTCTTGGAGGGAGAGAAGGAAGTTGGATGCAAGCTGGCCAGAGATGTTTCTCCTTCAAAGCTTTGCTGTGGGCTACCTAAGCATACCATCACTCTGCACTTGGCTGGATTTAAACACTTACCACCAAAAAGAGTTTTGTGTGGACTCTGCTGAATGCTTGTATTCTGTCCTGAAGGCTAAAGAAATACAGGAGATCATCTTAATGGAAATAACCACCTCTCCCACGCCTCCTCTGTGGACTCTGCTGCAAGAATAGCACTCTGTGTTTCAATAACACTTGTACGTTGCAGAGCTGGTTTGGTGAGAGCTGCCCTTGGATGTGCAGGCAAGTGTCTAGGTATGCTGTTGTGTTCTCCAGCAAGAGCCTTTAGAGGTTTAGAGAAGGAGGCCAGTGAGGATCTAAGGACAAAAGATCGATTGTCGCCTAGGGCTCTGTTTCTTGAGCTTGATGGACTTTGTGTAAGGTCACCCCAGAGCTGAAAGATGCCTTCTTCATGCTGAGAGCATCTACCATGAATCTCCTGTATGGTTTCTTCTGCGTAGGATAAGGCTGAGCCATCCCTCCCTTCAGTCCACTTCTGTGAAACCTTCTTGGGCTATATAATGTCTTTGAAATGCTTAACTGTGCCGTGGCTGGTCAAAAATAACCAAAGAGGGGACCGGGATGGGCAAAGGAGGATGCTCACTCACTCACTGCTGAGACCAGTCTAAAAGGCCTGTTGAAAGAGTTGCAAAGTCCAGCCTGGGATCTCCTCCCTTGCTAGACTTCGTAGCAGGGCCGTGTAGATTTTCCTGAGGGTAGATCTTCTGTCTTTTTCCTTGGCGCTGGAAGAAAAAGACGAGACAGCATCATTTTTTCTGCTGTTGCGGGGAGGACTCTCAGTGGAACAGCTCTGCAAGGGGGAGGTTTGGGGTTTTTTTGATGTTCTGAATATGTGCAACTAGGAGCAACTGTGGACTGTGAGGCATGTACATCCCTCTCCCTCCCGATGGAGATGCGTGTGGGAACTGACGGGCTACCGTGGTGAGGCTGCAGGTGCAGGTGTTCAGTTCTGCAGAATAACAGGGGAGGTGAAGTGGTTTTCCCAAGGTGATACTGGAAGAATGTGGCAGGGCTGGCAGATGAATGCAGCTACACTGATGCTGTGCTTCAATTTTATAGTCCATCCTTCTTGTCTGCTTCTTCCCACATCCCTGCAAATCCATGCCCTTTTAATGCAATCAGAATTAAGGCAGGTAGAAATAGATAAGTTGGGACTGCTCGGCTTCCAGCATGGCACAACAAGGTTGCGGTGCCAATTGCTTTACCAAGAGGTGAGGGCAGCATGCTCCTGCTGCAAGGGACTCTCGTGCAAGAAGAATCTGAACACCCCTTGGGAGCAGTGGAAATAGTTATTCTGGATTCCTCCAGCCAGGAGCCTGCCAGCTGGTTCCTGCCTTCCAAAGTGCAAGGGTTGATTTTCCATGAAATTTGACCACTTTTTGTCACAAAACTTGCAGGAAAAGAATTTTCTCTGCGGCTTCTCCCTCGCTGTCAGATTTGGCTGAAATTGGGCAATGTATTCAGAAATGGTATTGATGAGGGACAGGCAAGACAGAGGACTTGATTGCAGACATCTCATTTCCTTAGAAATCTGGCTAAAAATAGGAAAGGAACATAACGGAGGCTGCTTTTTCTTGACAGCCCCCCCTCTTTCCCAGCTGGGAATCGGCTTTTGTCCTGAAATCTGAGGTTTATTGCTCTTGCTGTTGTCTTCTGGGCTCCAGATGTAGTCAAGCTGTGAACGTGTCTCTTGTCAGCTTTGGAGAAGCGGTGCAGGAACACGGTTGTCGTGAGTGGCTGATGCACAGAAAGACGCACACAGGGAAGAACACGCCAGCTTGCGATGGCAAGATGAATTTCTGGGTGACGTCTGCTTGCCCTCCAAGGAGAGCCCTCCCAGGACAGTCCCTGTTTTATCCAGGGCCCCTGTCTTCAGCCAGACTTTGTCCCAGCAGCATTAACAGCTACGCCTCTCCTGTTGGCAGCAGCAATACTTTTGATAACCCTTCTCGCTGTTCGAGGTGAGACACCTGCTTAGGTGCTAGTTGTGTACTAATATCTTCTGTAGGCATCAGTGATGTTTACTTTCAACACATGATACTGTCTATAAATATCGGGCGGGTTTCGTGTTACCTTGAGCACCATCCAAGGTGGCGGGGATGGTCTGTGCTCTGCTGCAAGCAGAGTCACCCGAGACGGTCAGGCAAAGAGATCCCTGAGCCAGAGAAATGACTAAAGCCTTCGGAAAAGAGACCAAATCCCTAGCGCAGGCATTTGACTGCTCCACACCCTTGGTCAGGTCCCTTCTGCTGGAGTTTGCAGTGCTGGTGTCGTCTGTGCATCTGCGCCGCACGGGCAAGCTGCGTCCTGGAGTTTGCTGAAGACAGTCAAGATGTTGCAGGTCCTTCCCCTTCTTCCCAGCACTCTGTGCACCCACAACACCCATCCACGCCTGCTCCAGCTGCTGCTCTGAGCAGTTACACATTACCTGTGCCCACACTTGTACATACACACACGCATGTAACCCCTTGCTCTTGGGTATAGCCTTACACTGTTATTTAACAGCCTTGCGATGCTGCTGCACCAAAGCGCGTGCACAGTTTGGTTCCAGGCCTGATGTGAAGTCTTAGCCCTTTGACATCGATGGGGATTTCATCGCTGATTTGTGCGGAGCCAGGATTTGCTCCTTGCCTTGCTCGTGCTCGATGCGCTACCGGCTGTGCAAAGCGAGCAGGGTCTGCCCGGCCGAGTTTGGTGAGGACCAAACTGCACCTGAAAGATGGAACGAGGGGAAAGACTGGGGGCTAAGCCAACTTGACTTGTCTTTATTAACTTGTCTTGCACACAGGAGCGGCCGAAGATGAGATCGTGATTTCGTGCAGGGAACCGGGGGTGGGGGGGCAGCACCCTGGCCGTGTTTCCCCGTCCGGGGAGGTGCTGCACCGCTTCTCCACTCTCTCCTCGCTTCGCCCCCTTTCAGGTGAGCAGCTCCCCAGGCCAGCAGCTGCCTTTCCTTTGCCCGAAGGGTCCCGGCGAGAACCACCCAGGGCCTCTTGCGTGCGGGGAAACTGAGGCACGAAGCGTCCCTCGCCCGGCTCCTCCGGGACGAGGTACCGGCCGCCTCCGCCGCCCGGCGGGGATGGAGGAGGAGGAGGAAGAGGAGGTGGGCATCACACGGGGACCGCCTGCACCGAGCCCAGGGGCTGAGCCCGGGCCGGCCCTCGGGGCGGAGCCGCCGGTGCAGC
>NW_010972672.1:594885-632112 GCF_000737465.1 Haliaeetus leucocephalus
TGGCCGAGCCCCGGCCCCGGCCCCGGCCCCGGCCCGGCCCCGGGATGAGCTTCCCGCGGCCCCTGCGCCGCTCCGTGAGCCTCAGCCCGGCCCGTTCCCTGCGCCTCGTCGTGCTGGGGCAGAGCGCCGTGGGCAAGACAGGTAGGACGGGGGACCCCCGGCATCCCTCCCCGGGTCTCCTTCCCCGGGAATGCGGGGTCGAGCCCCCCCCCGGGGGGGTCCAGCCGGGGGTGGGCAGCAGGCGGGAGCCGTTTCAGAAAGCCGGGATGGGGAAGGAGTTTCTCCGGGGGGCGGCATGGCCCAGGTGGACCCCCGAGCCCCTCATGTTTAAGGGCACGGAGGTTCCCCCCCCTCCTCCCCGCGAGTTTTAGCGGTGGGCAGCCAGGGGCTCGTCCCGAGGGGGGGTCCGTGGCAGAGCGGTCGCGGGCTGCGTGGGGAGCGCAGGGCAGGGGGTCAGGGTTGGGACGTTGCCGACCGTGGGAGCTTTCAGGACGGAAAGCCGAGCTCGGGTTTGTGCTTTACCGGGTACTTGGAGTTTGCTGCTTGTTTCTAGCAAAGGCAGCGGGTTCGCGGAGCCGCCTGTTAACAGCGCTGCGTTTAGTTTTCCTTTAGGAAAACTCCCTTTCCCTGCGCTTTGCTCAGCGCTCTCCATCTGCGGCTGCCGGGGTGGGGATTTGGGATGCTGAGCCGGGAGCACCTGAGCTCCCTCCTTCACCCCCGCTCCTGCCCGGGGATCATCCTTCCACCCCTTCCCGCTCCCCTGTCCCAGACTGCGAGCACCCAGGGGCGAAGGCGGCCTCTGCTCCATTTCTGCGCAGCATCCAGCGTGCCACAAGCGGGGTCGAGAGGTGCCGGTCGCTGGCAAGGAAAGGTGCGCATCTGCACGGGTCCACGTTGCTTTTACTGCTGCAGGGCAGGGGAGCAGGGATCCATGCAGAACTCGGGGGGGGGACATGGCCGGGACTGCCATGTCCTTGGTGACAGGGCAATGTCCCGCTGGCTTGCCACTCCGGAAAAAGCATAACCTTTAAATACGCTGCGGCGGTGGCACCTCTGCCTGGCTTGCGGCCAGCAGCTTTGGCTCTTGGTGCCGTTGAAGTTGCGTTTCCATATACAGTAACCGGTGAGCCTCTTGCCTGGCATTAGTGAAAAATCATGATTTCTCTGATTAAATTAAAGGAGGCAACTCCCAGATCTCGATTAGCAGCCCAGCACCAGGGAGCGGGAGCACAGGAATGGGGCTCAGCTCCGGGCGTACCCAGAGCACTGGGGGGGGTCCATGCAACAGTGTTTGGCCTCAAAGTCTCTGCAGGCAGATGGAGCCGTGAGCGATGGTTGTAGAAAGCGTACGAAGTGCTTTGGCTCGCCCCGCACCCCGGCCTGCACGCACATATTTCCCCCGCCGGCGTTAATCCCACCCAGAGTGGAGCAGGCGCCTGGAAGCTTTGGGCCTCTCCTATGGGCAAGCGAGAGGCCGCTGTAGCTCCTCCGTAGGGTCGGATCATGCTGAGGATCTTAAAAGGTTCCTCCAGCCGGGTTCGGCCCCGGTGCCCTCCCCGCTGGCTGCCGCCGCAGGGCTGGGTATCGCCTGGGGCCGATCTGCAGCGTCTGCCTTGCAGCAGCTCAGCTCTGTGGGTGCCTGCAACCTTCGCGCCCTTCAGCAGCACGTTTTTGGGCTGTGATGGTAACACAGGCTGTGAAATCAGGGCAGAGGGAGGTAATTGATACCTGGCTCGTGCAGAAGAGAGCCGGAGCGTGCCAGGAACTGGGAGCAGTCCCTGGGAACAGCAGGCATGCGATCTCCCGCAAGCTGGCAGCCACCCTGACGCAGGGCTCTCCCATCTCTGTCCCCTTGGGTGCTGTCCTGCACGTCCTCTCCTGCAAGGGAACAGAGTGTCATCTTCCTTGGGTGTTGTGCCCGAGCTGCCGGGTCCTGCTGCCTCCGAGCCCCTGTGCCAGATGGAGCTGGGGGCGAGGAAACTTCTAAGTGCTTTCCCCTGCCCGGCGGGGCAGCTAACACCCTGGGTAATGGACCATGAGCATCTGGCCTGAGGGACCCACATGTGAAACGCGAGGAAGGAGTCAAAAGCATCAGCATCATCGCTTGAGCTCCCAGGGCTGGGCAGGACGGACTGCAGGAGGTGCCTGGTCCCAAGATGGGGCTGCCCAAGCTGGCTAGGAGACAACGGGGTGCAATGCATGGGGATCCCCTGTTTTGGGGAGGGGAAGCAGGAGAGGGTGAAGGCAAGTTTCATCCGAACCCATCCCTGAGCTGCCAAGCTCCTGGTCCTGGTGGGATGGAAGGGTTGTGAGCGAACCCCACGCTGGAGCATCCCCTGGGCGAGCCGCTTGGGAGAGCTGAGTGCGCTGAGGGTGTCAACAATCAAAAGGGCAATGAAAATCCAGACAGCTGCAAAAGGGGGCAAAATCCATGCAGTTCTCGGCAAAAGAGTTTGATTTTTTTGGAGCAGTTGGGAAATCTTCAAGACCTGGTGATCCAACATCCCAGATCCTCTGAGCAGGGACAGGTTTGAGTGCAGACCTGTGGCTGAACCCCATTGGTAGTTTAAAGATTTGGCCCAGGCTGTGTAAATCACCTGCGGGGGGCTTAAATCCAGCCCAGCCAGAGCTTGCGTTATCTTCTGTCTTCTGCTGTTGATGCTAGCCAGTGTAAACTTTGCCATACTTCAGAGGAAAGCTCTGCTTTACAAAACACAAACCAAAGATGAATTGATGCTGTAAGCCGTTACGCTTGCAACAGAGATGTGTTATGCAGCAGCATAAACAGAGCAGCACGTGGGCGTGCAGGGCTCAATGTGATCCTGGAGGTACCCAGCCAGCCCCTGCAATGGCAGGTTAATCACGCATCGAGCCATTCCATGGTCATTCCTAGAGACCAAATTCAATATAAAATTAACTCGTTCAGCTTTCGGGCTCTCCAAGGAGAGCCCTTTCTGAGGTTACTTATGTTCAAGATGGGGAAAAAAAAATTCCTTATAAGGCTGCGTGGATGTGCTGACGCTTTTCTGCCTGCATCTACTTCTTCCGATTGGCAGCTTTGCTTGTGTTCTTGCGTTCCAGCCAATTTTTAATCAATTTAATTGGCTCCTCTTCTCAAACAACACCATGCGCTCCGGCTTTGGGTGGCTGCCTAACATATGACACAGAATCAGGTGCTTTCTAGAAATTGAGCCTGACTTGTCTTGCTCTCTCCCTGATAATTTGGTCACCTCTTTGAAGGTGCTGATACATGCTTCCTGTGGGGTCCTTGGTTATCTCCACAGAGCAGTTTTGCTAAACTACATGCTTGTTCCATCAAATCCCTTCTCTGACGGGCAGGATTTGAAACCCAGAGGTGGCTTGGAAGGTGAGAGGATGGCGAATCCCCCAAACAGGAGCCGGGCAGGTGTAGGAGGGCAGGAGAAGCTGCTTGGGACAGAGATGCTGGGGCTGAAGAAGCAGAAAGCCTGGCTCAGGTGGGAAGCCACATTCCCAGGGCAAACGCACAGATCCTGACCGGCGCGGTGTGGATGTGCAGCAGCAAGACATGGGGGGACATTTGCTGATGGCCAGCTGGGACAAATTGCTCCCAAATTTGCATGGGGAAGGCAAGCTCAGTGTGGGAGTGCACCAGCCCTGCCTGGTGTTAGTTTTCCATCAACATCTTGTGGTTTTGAGGGGGTTTGTCCTGGTTTTGGTGAGGTTTCTTCTCCCTTCGCACTCCTGCTCTGTTTCCTTCCTCCCGCTGCGCTGACGCCTGGTGCACAGCTTCTCCATCCCGTCCCTCCTGGGCTCTGCACTCCTGCCTTGCTCTTGCTGGCTTTTTTTCCCCCCATTCCCACTCATTTTCCACCAATTTCACTTTCTGCTCCTGTTGCCTTTCCAAGCCAGCTCTCAGCCTCTCTGCTGCTTTTCACTCCCGTCCCTGCACAGCCTGTCTGTACCTATTACCATCATTAACACCTCGAAGGGCTTAAGCATCACTTCCATTAGCTGTGCTCCTGTGCTCCCTTCAGCCTCCAAACCATGGCTTTCTCTGTCTACACCAGAAAATCACACCCAAGCATCAACGGTGCATTTTCGAAGCAGCTGCGTTGAAAAGATGTTACGTACAAAAGGCCCCGTGGAGGGTTTTGCTTTGAACAGGCATATCTGCAGCATCAGGCGCATGGATCAGCTCCTGCACACGGAGGCAGCCTGGAAGTTCTCTGAATCAGCTTAGACCTCGAGGACCAAGTGTGAAGATTAGTTGTGTTGCCTCACTCTTTCCAAAGGCAAAGAGCAAGGCATTTCTGAAACAACATCTGAGAGGGTGTTTGCGCTGCTGCTGACTTTTCTCCCCAAAACGCAGTTCCCCTTTTTGCTCTGTAGGGAAGATCTGAGAGCCAGAGGGAAGCTCGCTCGCTCTGTGAGGGTGGAGATCTGCTTTCAGAGGTGCTAGTGCTTTCCAGGTCCACCCTGTTGCATCCTGAAGGCAGTTCCCTGCAGAAAGACATTCCAGAGGCTGGGGATGGAGGTGAAGGACAGTAGAAAAACAAGCCTTTGGGCTTGGCCAGGGAGTCCTTTGCCAGCAGAAGGGATGTCAGGAGATGCAGTTGGTCACCTGCAGTGATCTCTTTTCAAGACTGGTCGCTTCTCCTGCTGATGCGAAAGCTCCTCCAGCACCAAGGAGTTTCAAGGCCTGCATCCTGCACCGCCTCCTTTGATTTTTTCTGAGCAGAGGAGGTGTAATATTTGAACGTCCCATTGCGTTTGCTCCGTTACTTTTTCAGCTCCATGACCCAGAGCCAGGTTCCCGTAGCACTGCCGTTATGGGGCTGCTCCCGAATTATCCCCCGGCAGCCAGAGCTGCAGTTTCTCCTCGGTCCGAGCTGAGCTGCAAACCGCGGCCTCGGCATGCAGACACATCCCCACCCGCCTCCTCTGTGCGGCCGCCAGTCTCTGCCAAATCACCGCCACCCAGTAATTATCCATCCTGGATGAGACGACCCATTTTAGCAAGCCACCGCGAGCCCTGTACATCATGCCCTCACTCTGTGTGTGGCTGAACAGCACCTCGGCTTTGCTGTTGTTTGTCCTTCCCTGTGAAAGCCCAGGGGTGACCGCTTGCTCTCTGCAGGCAGAGGCTCCAAGCCATGGGCTTCCCTTGCTGGGCAAAGGAGTTGTCGTGCCGTGAGCCCCTGGCATAGCCTTGGTGACAAGTTCTCCGCTGCTGGTAAATTGATGGCAGCCAAGCACTACCCACTCCTCCTCACCTCTCCAGTATCTCCCCTTCAGCCCGAGCATCACGGCCTCCTCGCAGCTCTGCCAGGGCTTTTTCATGGGGTGCTTGAGGCTGCGGGTGTGAAAAGTCAAGTAAAAAGTCTGTCAGCTTTGCTTCAAAGCAAAAACACGTCTCTGGCCAGCTCTTCAGCGCCATGTTCCTGCATCCTCCCTTGGGATGCCACTAGCCTCGCCGCACTCTTCCTGAAACAAAGCCGGCTTGGTAGCATCTCGCCAACGGCTTGGTAGCATCTCGCCTGCTTCTGCCCATTTTCACGAGCCCCAGTCTCCTCTTGTCACCTCCCTGTGCCACCCAGGGTGCCAGCATGGGGCCCGTGATGGTCCTGTCGCGGTCCCAGGGCTGCTGCGGTGCCGGGGGAGGCTTCCCCGTGTGCCAGCTCTGGAGCAGGAGACCATGATAAAACCCAGCACTTATCAGGGCAGGGACAGATGCATTTTTGTGGCCCTTTGGCCACACCGGGGACATTTAGCAAAGCTTGATGCTCTGTTAGCAGGAGTGAGAGGTACGCTCTGGCTGCCTCACTGCCCCGTTCAGACCAGCAGGATTTTCAGCACCTCCAAATTGCTTCGTTACTTAGAAAGCCTTTGCTTTTTCCTCCCTCCGTTTCCCATTCCTGGCTATTTGCCAGCTGAGCCTCAGCCCTGCCTGCTGTCTCCATTGCTGGAAATACCCATCTAGAGACCTTGCACAATGGCAAAGCTTTTGCTACCCCTTACAGAAAAATACAAGCAGTTTCTCTGGTGGTTTTTTTTTTTTTTTTGCAGTCCCCAGAGAGCTTGCCCACCTCAAACAAGCCCTTGCTCTGGAGCTGAGGTCTGTCTCCTTCAGCCTGGCTGGATGGAGAGAGACGATGAGAAGCAGTACTTTTTCCCCAGCGAGGAGAAAGCCTTTGCCATGTTTGATGGAGCTATCAGGCAAGCCTCCAGCATCAGCAGACCTCCACCCAGCCTAGCATTAGCGTGTAATTTGGGCTTCACATCACCCAGTCTCTGGTGCAGGGAGATGTGGTAATTGGATAAGAGGGGTTTAATTGCCCACACTGCCGTGCTGCGGCTGTTCCTCCTTTCCTTGCCCTTGCAAGGAGGAAAAATCGGGCCAAATGATTCAATCTCCATGTTGATGCCTTGCCAGCAGACAGAAGGGGCAGGGGTGTTTTCACGACGGGGGGTTGCTTCGTCCCCCTGCATGCCGGAGAGCTGCCGCAGGAGCAGCGAGAGGACTCCTTGCAAGGACGGAAGAGAGACAGTGGTCCCCGCTTGTGCTCCGCATCCCCGTGCTGGGGATGTGAATTCCCAGGCGCAGGCATGGCAGGAAGGTGATGTGTCTGCCCAGGGGTGGGCTGCTCCCTGGGACATCTGCTCAGCTTGTGCTCCCCCAGCTCCTAATGCTGCCGGGTGCCTTTCCAGGGCTGGTTTTGCTGCACCACGTGGCTGGCATAAGGAGGACCTCCTGGTTTGCCATGCCCTGTGTTCCTCTGACTTTGGCCTTTTGATGAATTTCATGAGATTTGGTGCCAACGGCCTTCCTGTCTCTGTGCAGTGTGCCTGGGTCAGGTTAAACAAACAGGGCTGAAATTTGTGAGACCCATCCAGGCAATTATACCGTCAGTGCCGGTGATATAGAGGGAGAGCCTGGCCCAGCACCGACTTGCCCCCACATTGAGCTCAGTGTTGGAAAGTGGTTGTCTGGAGGCCGCCAAGGGAATTGCTCACCCGGCATAAAACTTGAGCATGTACATAAATCTTTGCAGGATCAAGTCCAGAAAATGCAATTTATCAACCCCAACCACGCAGGAACGTGAATTTTACGTGTGAAGATCTGCCTTTCCCCTGCAGGTCTGGGTGCGTTCGCAGGTTGCGGCTCTGCCTGGACTTTGCCTTTTGCCGCCTGCCGAGCACGGTGGAACTCCTGCTGTCTTGGCTGCCTCCTGCGGAGCCTGACCACCTCTCTCTGCCACTTTTCGGGCTCCTGAGCTGCCGCTTCCATGCGACCTGGGAGGATGTTTCTGACAGCAGCAGTGCAGGAGAGGTTGCTGTGCTCCGGCAAGGCGAGAGATTGGGTTAGCCAGTCTCGGGGGGGGCATCGGTGTTTTCCATTGCCTTTGGGCTGCATTTCGTTGATGTGACGGGCGTTTTACTGCTGACGAGCAGGCAGCTTTGGGTAGAGGTGTCTGGTGCGTTGCTCATGGAGCTGGGCAGAGACCTCTTCCTCTGCCTGGGGCATCCCGTTGTGTGGTGGGTTTTGGTCCTTGATGTAAACGTTTGCAAAGAACATGCAAAAAGCATCTAGCCTTTTCTCAGGGCTGCAGTGAGGTTATTTTGAAGTAACCAGTGTCCACAAGCTCTGGGAATGTTTTAGGCTGTGTAGAAGTGGTGAGGTGCAAGCTGTCAGCCTGGGTGGGCTCCTGCCCATCCTGACATGCTTTTCCCATGTTGTACACGGGGTAAAGCAAGGCGGAGGACAGTCTGCACGGGGCTGCGCTGTCATCCGAGGGGGGAGAAAAGAGGGCTTGCAACAATCTTAGTCCAAGGCATCCACCTGGGCAACTGTGATCCTTTCCCAGTCTGCTTCACCCTCACCTTTTGCCACCAAGATCTGGCAATTTGCTGCTTTACTGTAGTCTTCTCTGATCATCATAGGGCAGCCCCGGCCAGCATGCAGCAATGACCCAGCCTGTCTGGGCGCCTTTGAAGATACTTTTCCCAACCCTGAAATAACCTGGTCCTCCTGCAGCTGGGTTTGTAGCATCGCTGCTGGGATGTCTTCTCCTGGTGCCCACTTGGGTGCTTTCGCGGGAGGCTGGGGCAGGTCTTTGCTCCATCCCTCCTGCCTCTATCAGCTGATGTTTTTCTGCAGTTTGATCTGACAACCATAACTGGGTTTGCTGTGTTTTTTTTACAGCATTGACCGTAAGATTCATCACCAGGAGATTCATTGGAGACTACGACCCAACCCTAGGTAGGTAAAGTCCTTTTTGTTGTTGCTTTCACTCCTGTCACTGGCTCAGCCTCGAGACTCTGGTGCACCCAGTGCCACTCCTGGCAGAGCCAACTCTGCTCCCAAACTCACCTTATTCCCTCCTCTTCCTCCTTGACTAGACTGGCAGCGGTCAGAGCCACCAGCCATCGTAGCACCTCCCTGGCTCTTGCATCCCTTTTTCCTTTTCTGTTGTTTTGTTAAGGCAAAATCTGTTGGGGTGAGCCATCAGCATTGCACGAGGAAGCACAGCGCACAGTGGGCTTAGTCATCCTTGAGCAATTTGCTGGGAGGTGGCTTTTAAGGGGAAGGAGGTATCTAAGCCACTGGAGCCGTGGCTAGTGCTTTCCTGTCTTCTAGGTTTGGGGGGGATTTTTTGCATTTGGCTTTGAGGTTTTTTTGGGTGCTGAAGTTGTGTCCCTGCTGAAGTATCCCAGAAATGACCGGTCACTGGCTGTGCATCCTTCTGCCTAACTCCTGCTGTCACCCACCGGGCTGGGAAATTCGGGAAGTCTCTGTGTTGTTCTAACCCAGCTAGTTCACAGGGGACCCCAGGGAAAGGCTTGGTTTGAAAAACAAGCTCGCCATTGCCCCATCTGTCCTTTACATCCCCGCTCCTTGCTTGTTATGGTGAATGATACTTTTTTCCCCCAGAGTGCAATTTGTTTTTCCTCTCTGCCTGCTGCTTCTTCCTCCTGTTGGGCTCGCTCCATATGATGTGATAAAACACAGACACCATACGGTGAGCGCACCTGGTGCTTCCCCATGTCGGAGGAGGGGAAAGTGCCTGGTTTATCCCGTAGTCAGCCAAGCCAAGTGGGTTTCTGCCCCATCGTGCATGGCACACGAAGCCCGGTGTGAACAAGGTGCTCCATCTGCACAGAGCAAGGCGTCCCGTCGAGCATGCTGCGCCCAGAGCGGTTGCTAAGCAGAGTGCCGGCTGGTTTTATTGCCTGATATTAGTGAAGCTCGAAGCGGTTTTTGTGCTGAAGAGCTGCCCAGATGCACGCCTTGCAGCTGCTTTTATTGCTTGGTTAGAAAGGAGCTGCTCCCCCACTGCTTCGGAGCAGGAGTTGAATGCCAGCTGGGCAAAAGGCTAGGTTGGGAGCATGAGCAGGGTTTCAAAACAAAACCCAGCTTCTCATACCCTCCTGCTGAGCCCTCTTCCTTTGCAGAAGCATCATTCCATGACCCCTTTTTGCTCCAACGCTTCGGTCACCGTTGCCCTTTTATTTCCAGCAAGGTGAAAGCCGGCCGGGTGCTGGCTGGGGATCTCCGCTGCCTGTTGGAAACGCTGGGCTCGATGCCGTGGGTGCAGGGCTGTCCTTCCCAGGTGTGGGGAGACAGGCTGAGGAGCAGGTCAAGACGTGGACTCGAAACAGGGGCCACGTGGGCTGCAGGTTGCAGCAGGTGAAAATCAACTTCTCCAGCACGGCTTGCATGGAGGCCAACGGAGTTGTCATTTGCTACCTGGGGGCTTCTCTCACACACACTTTTCTGTCTGTCCTTCTCCAGAAATGATCTACAGACACATGGCTGTCATCGACGGGGAGATGGTGCACTTTGAGATCCTTGATACAGCAGGACAGGTGAGCTCACACCGTTTCATAGCTGGCTGACCCTGGAAAATACCATCGGGGCAGCATGACTTGCCGTTGAAGGCAATCCCTGCTCTTCCACCAGGTTTAATCTGTTGTATCCAAAATGTTGATCAAGATGTGTTCATCTTGGAAAAAAGGTGTTTTGGAGAATTTATGTCTCTCTAACATCAATTACAGCGTGGCCTCAGCTAAATATTTCCTCATTCCCTTTACTGGTGTGCGGCACAGCTCTGGTCCCTGTGTTTGTGGAGCATCCTGACGGCAGGGAGACAGCACAAGGGAGCAGGAGGGTGCTCGGTCGAAGGAGCCACCAGGCACCAGGATTGCGGGCGATGGAGAGCCCTGTGCTGGCTTCCCATCTAGCAACAGCACTGCCTTTGCGTACCCGCTTTAGCGGCACAAACTCTCCCCTTGCCCACATCAGGTTGGGGCTGATATTGCTGTCTCCATCCGTCATTTTGCCCAACCCATCAAATTCCTGCCCTGGGCTACCTGTGTTGCTTTGCAAGTCGCTGCTGTGTGCAAGCCCAGGCCAAAAACCTTCAGGGGGATGGTGACGGGCCCCCATGGTAGGTTTTCTAGGTTGCAAGCAGCGGCGTTGGTATTTAGGAGAAGTTGGGGCTTCTGGTGTTAACACGAGCTTGTCTGCCCCGGCAGGAGGAGGATTCCCTGCAGATAGAGGAGAAGATCAAATGGGGCGACGGCTTCGCTGTGGTCTACTCGGTGACAGACAGGTGCAGCTTCGATGAGGTCATGCGGCTGTGTTTCCTCATCAACCACATTCACTCGAGCCCCAAGCGGAGCAGCGGGAGCGAGCAGCCCCCCGTGGTCATCGTGGGCAACAAGAAGGACTTGCAGTTCGACAGGATGGTGTCCACGGAGGACGGCGAAAACCTCTCCAAAGCCTTGAAGCTTCCTTTCTATGAGATCTCCACCCGGGACAGCTATGAAGAGACCGTGGCAGTGTTCAACACCCTCTACCAGGAGCTCATGAGACAGGGGCATTTCTCCCCGGGCTCCTTCAAGAGGAGAACGGTGTCGAAGCTGATGGAGAAGATCCCCAAGATGCAAGCCAGCTCCACCTTGAACTCAGCCGGCCGGAGCCTCAGCTTTAACTCCTTCAGGGACTACATCCCCGAGTGAGCGTCCCCGGTGCGGAGGCGAGAGCGACGGCCAAGCTGGGACTGAGGGACAAGTTATCCTGCTGCCAGGGCACCTGCTGCTTCAGCTCCAGGGTTGAGGGGCAGCTCGTGGGGCTGCGCTGGCTCCCAGGAGGGGAAGGTTCAGAGGTGGGGAGGGTGGGATTGGGGTACAACAGCCTTTTAAAGCCCACAGGCTTTTACAAACGGGCTTTGTGTCACCAGGGAAGATGTTCTTCGTCTGTCTTACCCTTTTGCTCCCTCTTCCTCCTCCCACACAGCTGAAGTCAGTAGCGAAGGTGGTTCGTGGTCACTTCAGTGGTGTTGGGTCCACCCTTGGAAGCTCAGAAGCGTTTTGGTGGGGATCAGACCCAGGACAGAAATGTCCGTATGGGTCTTCCCACTCCCCTAAGAAAGCTTGCTGGGTCTGTTTGTGCCCTGACGCGTGCACCCACAATGCCGGGGTGACCCCAAGGGTCGCGCTGGCTCCCGGGCTGTCGTTAGCTGTCCCCGGCTGTTGCTTCTGCTGCTCAGTGTTGCTGGTGGGTAAAATCCCCCAGCTGCTCAAAACCTTCCCAGTCTGGCCGGCTGCTCCGGGGGGTGGTTGCTGCTGATATCCCCCCCTCAGTGCCCCCAGACCCAGCCACCGCGCGGGTCAGTGAGCAGCGGAGACCAGCCCGTTTACCCATCTGCAGCCACCAGCGTCCATCTGTCGGAGCCTGGGGCTGCATTTCCATCCCAGTTTTCCCCTGGGTTTGTGAACTGAAGCCACTGCAGAGGGGCAGACCCCCACATCCCTGCCCCGTGGAGGATCTGCAGGGCCCCAGCTCTGCTGGAGCCCTTCTCCCTCCCTGGCTGCTCACAGGCTGGCACCAAGGGTGTGTTTAAAACCAAACCAGAGATCTGTTTACAGTGGGGGGAAAAAAAGCCTGTTAATCCCTGGCTTTTCTAAAAAAACATTTTTTAACATTTCAGGCTCCTTGGCGCGCTCTCCTTTAATAACACTGTAAATAAAATACTGGGAAAAGGGCAGCGAAGGCGGCAGATGTTGCTGCTCCATCTCAGGCTGAAGGCACCGCATCCTTGGTGCTTTGCTGGGGTTTCTGCCTTCGCCGAGTCTGCCCCTTATTTTTGCATCGCCATCTCGCTCAGGGCAGCCTGTCTCCAAGGGGAGGCAAGTGGAACAGACTGCATTTCTGATGCGTGTTGAAACCTTAGGCTAAGATCACGCTTCTCCATGCTAGAGGAACAGTATTCCCGGGCGGCTTCTCCTGTTAATGCCTTTGCCCTGTGACTCAGCTGAGCATAGCGCGAGCAAAACCACTGGCTGGCAATTTGAAGCATGGATGCAATGGAGCCAATGCTGGGAGGTGTAAATGATGCTCCTAGCAGGGACCCCCTTGTCTGCTTACTAATTGCCCCATCCCCAAAGGGAAAATCGCTGTGGCCTGAGAATTTGTCTTTTTGCACAGAGACAGGACAGCAAAGGCACGGAAAGGAGCAGGGCTTGCAGCGAGCGGCATCCTCCCGCAGCATCGTTTCTCTCCCTCCCTCCCACCTGATGAGGAGCACTGTGTTGCCGTTCGAGGTGAATGTGGTGGAAGACCTGCGGTGTAACGCCCATGTGCCCCCTGTAGCAACCTGTTGCATCATCTGCTGCTGCGTCCTGTGACAATAAAAGCCGAGTTAGCAACCGCCTGCGATGCTCTCGTGCCTGCGAGCATGGGGACAGGGTTGTTTTATCATACTGTTTCCTTTTCAGGGAGACTGTAGCAAAGGGGTACACGGTGGGGAATACACCCTTTACATTTGGGCCAGGCACCTCCCTTACCTTCTGCCTGAGCCCCAGCACCATGTGCCTTCCTGGCTCCCTCCATCTCTCAGCAATGGGGAAAAGGCAGGCAGAGGTGCATGCCTGGGGAATGTATACAGTGGGGCTTCCTCCGGAGCATCGCAGCCTGGGGAAACCACTTATCCCACCTCCCCTCCCTGCTACAAAACCTGCACGAACACCCCTTCCCCTCTTACAGCTCCCAAAGATGTTTCCTGGGGCTCCTTGCATCTAGCCGAGGGCTTTGTCTCCAAGGGTTTCATTAAATCCCCCCTTCGTTCACATACCCACATCCCTCCTGTGGGGTGAAAATGAACCCTGTCAAGGGCCCAGGCCAAGAAAGCAATTTGGGACTGCTCCTCTCCAGCATCTTAATTAAAATCCTGAATGCCAGCAATGGGAAATGCCGCTGGGGGCTGCTGGTTCACTCACGGCTCTGCGTACAGCGAGAGCAAAACTGGGGGCTCTAAAGCCTTGAGAAGCTGGCCAAGGGGAAGCAAGGGCTGGGGTTTTTTTTTTGTTTGTTTTAATTTATTTTTTTTTTATGGCATTCCCAAGTGGGCTGAACACTGCGAGCTGGGCTTGGGGTTTTGTGGTCTGGCAGCCGGAGCGGGTGTTTGCTGCTCGGCTCTTGGGGCTGGCTGGAAAAGAGCCGCTTTCGGGAGATGCTGAGCTGGCTGCTGCTGCCGCGTGCCAGGGACCCCGGTCAGCCAAGAGTCAGCCCAACCACGCAGCCGCTAGGACAGAGAGAGAAGAGCCCAGCAGCTACGAAGATGCAGCCTTCAGCCTCGCTCGCCAACCCCAAACCCAGCAGCTTGGGGCTGCATTAACAGTCCAGCTCAAGAGGGATTAAAAACCCCTTGGGAGGCTGAATGTACACTCAAGCCTTTTGCCATGCCACCGAGGTTTTGGGTGTCTTCAAGCGTGTTGCTTAAGTACCTGATGTCCCCAAGGCTTGTCCAAGGGACTGTATTTCCTTGCTGGCTCGAGCTCCAGGTCGGTGCAATGCTGGACACGGCAGAAACCCACATTATTTGGCACTAATTATTCGAAATGATGAATGAGAGAGGACCAGCTTGTGAGCAGAGAGCACAGCCAGCTGCCGGGAACAGCATCCTTCAGCACTCCTGCTCTCTGGGAACAGAGGAGCGCTCGGCACAGCAGGGATCACTGTCCTGAATTAACCCCAGTGCTTTTTTTATAGCACAAGGAATTCAAAAAGGTTTTTCAGCCAAAAACTCAGTGTGGTCGCTGCCCGTGTTTCAGCCTGCAGCCCCCTCACCAAGGCCAGGAGGCAGCTTGGCTTTGCTAGCCTGCTATAATTAGCAAGAAACGTCATCAGTATCAGGCTCAGTTGCTTTCAGAGAGGCCAGGGTGAGCTTGTCAGGGCTGCTAATTGCTAATTAGTGAAAGCCTTTAGTGGCTTTCCTGGGGGAGGTTCCCCTCTCAGGTACAAAGGCTTGAGGGTGCCATATCCATCACGGGTGGGAAGAGGCTTGGTGGGGACTCGGGGATTAAATGCACCCTTGGGGGTGATGCACAGGGGCACCCCCATAAATCCTAAATCCCTGTGGTGGAGGCTCTGCAGGGCTCCAGCAAGAGAGGAGGAGGAGGAGGAAGAAGAAGAAGAATAGGAGGAAGAAGAAGGTCTCTGCCTTCTTTGGAGCAGAGCCTGCAGCTTTAGAGGCTTGGGGAGGTGGGTTAAAACCAGGTCCCTGGAGACGAGGTGCCCAGACCTCCATTTTGCAGCCCCTTGGAAGTTCTTGGTTCTTGTGGGGATGCCTGACCTGCAGCCTCCTCCTCGCTGAGAAGGGCAATGCCACTGGTAACATTAAAGGGGATTTTGGGGGTGGAAGCCAGGAGTGTGTGGAGTGAGGGCTGTGGTTTGGCTTGCCTTGCCTTGCCTTGGAGACCTCCAAAAAAAACCCCAAACCACCCTTGTGGAGGACCAGGCTTCAGGGCTGCTTAATAACCCATGCAGGAAAGAGAGCTTGATGCAGCTGGGGTATCCTATAGTGATCCTCTGGGCAAATGTTCCTGTGTGTTGTTGGAAAATGCCACCCCTCCGGGGACACGTGGGTGTCCCGAAGGCTGTCCTGCACCTGGGCACCAGCAGTCCTTCGAGCCCCATGTCTGGGCTGTGATGGCTCAGCTCCACGGATTGAAGCTGAAGAGTTTGGGTCTCATCATCCAAAAGGCATCTCCAGGGCAGTGATTTAATTTGGCGAGCATGTAGGCTGCAAATCTGCTTACCAGATTTCTGGGAAGCTTAGATGAAGCAAATGAAACAGAAATGTCCTTCCCAAAAGTTCCCTTGCCTGCCGGTCCCCAGCAGCAGCCCCCTGGCATGCCAAGCCTCCGTATTATCTCCCCTTAACCCGTCTGCAAACGCCTTCACTGAAAAAGCAAGGTGAGCGTGTATGGCGTGGGCTGAGATCAGTACATATAACTTCTTTTTTCCCCCTACATTGCACTCGGGTTGAGCCCTCTGGAGTGAGATGGGGCAGGAACCCTGCGCCGATGCTCGAGTCCTTGTTGGCACCTACTCCTCTGCTTACACACCCCATGTGGTTTTGGGGAGCTTTGTCTAAAATTAAGCCAGCTATGGGGCTGGGACTCAACTCTAGCAGCCAAAGCCTTGCTGAGAAAGTTAAAACCATGCTTAGGTGGGAAGGCTGATTTCACGGGATATGTGATCCCTTCTTAGCAAGGGGCACAGAATAAGCCTACAAGGTGGAGTGGAGCTGCTTTCTCTTTGCAGCTGCAGTCTTTATTATAAATCTTGTATTTGTTGGGGGGTTTTTTATTAAAAAACAGAGGGTTTGGGCCTTTTTGAAGGCTTTACCCAGAGGAGCAGTGTGTGGATCTGGCCTTGCCACAGCCCCAAAGAGGGGGGGGGGGGTTAAGGGGATTAAGGGGAGAGCAGAGCAGCTAGCAGCTTCTTCCAAGCAGTTACTGCTTTTAAACACCCAAAATAAGTACAACCTCTCCCCTAATGAATTGCTTCAATTTAAGCTCAGAGCAGAAAAATTGAGATTGGGTGTTGTGATATTTCCTGGCCTTAAGATGGCCGACCTGGGTGCCTGGGGGCTTCTGGGTCTGGGGGTGCAGGAGGGCAAGTGCCTGACAAAGGTGGTTTTCCTCAGCACAGCAGGTTCCTCTCTCCCACATTAGCAATTTAGGTGATTTTTGTGCCCTGAGTGTGCTAGCCACATGGGGTCAGTCCCTGCCACTCTCTCACCACCCTTGTTGTCCCTCAAATATCAGGCTTTGCCTGGGGTGAGAGGGGGGGCAAGGGGTACACAAGAGCCATTTCCATCCCATCGGCACTGACCAGCGCTGGCAGCTGGAGCCTGTGACTTTCCAGCTGCTTCGGATGGCTGCTGTGACACATCTGTGGAAAATTTTGGGGAGCTGAATACCTGTGGGGTGCTCTGTGCTGTCCCCAGCCCACCCTCTGCCTGAAAAACGGCTGCTTGATGTGAGACCATGCTTAAAGCTCAGATGGGCTGTGGCTGGACGCAAACAACTCGCATCTCGGTGCTCCTGGTTCAGGCGAACACGATGTGGGGGAAGAGACAATAGTCCCGAACAGTCATTTCCAAATGCTGTTACTATTTATGTGCCCACATTTTCAATGTGAGTCCTGCTGCTCGTTGTTTTACCATTATAAATAGCTGTGAAGTTGCCTGGGAGTTCATGGAAATTCAGGATTGCTTTCCGGGGGAAATCTGGGGCTGAGATTTAGGGTTTTCAGGAACTATATCACCCTTTTTCTTTTTTTTCTTTTCAACTGTTCAATAGCTTAGCTCTAATAACTAGCACAAGGCTCTATAAGGCACAGAGAATTTCAGCACAGCCAAAGGCTTTTACTGGCCCTGAAAGGAAAGGCTGGGAACTGCAACGGGGAGAAAAGCAAAAGGAAAACATCCACCACAGCACATCAGCTGCCTTGTTCCTGGGTTTCATTTTTAGGGCATCTCCTCCCGGTTAGACAACAGCACACAAACCACGGGTAGGTACCGCAGTAGAGGTGAGGGCAGGAGGATGGGGACATCGGTGCTGTCAAGCTTTGGGTGATCTTATTTGGCTCATAATTTTATTTCCTGGCTTGTATATATAATTTGGGGGGAGGGAAGGGGGGTTGGGTGTAGGCTTTTAAGGTAATATAGGATCCATCCCCACAGTGAGAGCTTGGCCAGAGCCTGTGGGATGAGGCTGCTCCCCCCTAGGGAAAATCGAGGAGAGATGCCAAGTCCTGGAGGCACTTTGCTGCTCCCACTGGTTTTCTTTTGTTCTTGGCCAGCCCACGTTTTGTTTTTTTTTTAAATAATAATATGAAAAAAAAACCCAAACAAGCATCCCCAGTATAGGCTGGGCATACCGCTGGGAAGCTGCGACTGTAATCACTGGCACTATGAGGTTGTAGGGAAATATTGATAGTAAGGGCTGGTCCTCTCCAAGTGCAGCCCTGTGCTTCTCACCTCTGCTCACATGCATGGAAAATCCCTGTGGCTCTTTGTGCTCTCTGTTTTTCCAGACAGCCTGAAAGGTAACGATAGGATTTTAAAAAGGATGCTGTATGCAATCTGCAGGGTGTACTGTGAAGGAAGCCTCTCTTGCGGGTCACCAATCCTAAATCCCAATGGGAATAAGCCTTAGTCCCTATTTTCTGGGTGTTTCACCAAAAAGCTTTGATTCCCAAGCTCTGCTTATTGATGCTGGTGGGTTAAATGTATTCCCAGCTGCCCACCCCCTCCCTTCCCTGGGTACCAGCAGCCAGGAGTTGCATCCCACCCACCCCAGCAAAAGCCCTGGAGGGTTTGTAAATCAAACCCCTTCAGAGGTGGCACATGTGCCCCTCAGCATCCATGGGGCTTGGAAAGCCTCATCGGCTGTGAAATGGGAAACTCGAGGTCTCTTGAGACCTGCAAGGGTCGGCTTGCTGGAAATCAGGTGAACCACCCCAAAATGTTTTTTCTCCTGTGATGGTCAAGGAGAAGTGGTTTTTCTTGGCAGTTTAAGGAAGACTAATGGAGGTCAAGTGGGGCTTCAAGCTGTTCGTGGGAGCCAGGTCGTGCTGTGATTTGTGATGGGCAGGAAAATTGGTAAAATCATTCCTCCACCCTCAAAAAAAAAAAAAAAAAAAAATTGATGAGAGGGTTCAGCCCCAAATCCCCCCCACAGTCACCTATTTGCCAAGCTGGCAGGGGGCCCCTAATTTGGCAAAATATTGGGTTGCTGAAACCTCCAGCAGGATTTTTCCCTGGTGTGCAAGAAGATATTTGAGCTGCTTTTTAAGAAAAGCTTTTTAAAAAAAAATCCCCATTTCCCTGGGATCCAGCCTGGTTGCAGCCCCCCACTTAGCCTGTTGCATTGTCACCGCTGTGCTAATAGCAACCACCGGGCTCATCGTCCCCGGCCCCTCTGCCATCCCGCAGCCATGATTTAATCATGTGCCATGTGACAGAACTTTGCCTTGAGCTGCCACTGCCAAATAACCCTATCAGTCCATGTGTGTGTGTCCGGCCTGTTTTGGGGTGAGGAATGGGGAATTACTGATCCCTGTGCAGCTTTTCTGGATTTTTAGGGCTACTACTGCATCCCCATCCATCCCTCTCTATTCTGGACCAGATGATGACCACAGCCCCACCCCAAAGGTCATTTTTCTCACCTCCTCTGCCCTGTTTCTGCATGTTTTTTAGCCAAACTATGTTTTCGCTAGGGCAGATGGAGTTATAAAACCTCATAAAAAGAGTGGCAAATCCCACCCTAATAAGTCAGTTGGCTCAGGTGTATGTTGTAGCTGAACACCTTTGGATCACCATGGGACTTTATTAACTTCTACTTGTTGCCTTTATCCAGGTCGTGGGGTGTGGTGAGCAGTGCGAGTTCCATGACCTTGCCCATAACTTCTTTGGTGGAAGAAGCACCCCTTCTCCCTTCTTTTTTTTAATGTTTTTCCCTTTATTTTAACTAGTTTTCAGTCTATAACCTTCACAGCTTTTTTGGGGTGTCCCGTGAGAGTCGGGACCTCTTTCTTTGGCACATCACACCCAATCCCGTCTCCATCACCTAGAGCTCTGCTATAATCTCTTCTAACCTGGCAGCTGGAGAGGGCATTTTCCCAGGTGATCCCCGGTCCCTGTTTGGACAGACATCATTGTCCCCCATCTCGTCTTCAAGCTTTCGGTGAAGCCTGCCTCATCCTTTCTCCTTACCCTGGATCTGACCTTTTCTCCCTGCTCTGGAGCTCCTGCCAGCAGCTGGGAGATGCTTGTCCTGATATGATCGACCCATTTTCCCCTCCATCCCATACTGGATATTGCCCCAGGTGAAATTAAAGTTCGATACTGGAGGTGCCTGTTGGAAAGGCCCCTCCAGGGGCTTATTTGGGCCATGGCCAAGGATTTTCCTGGTGGATTCAGCCGTCCTGAGACCCTCCCGAAGAGCAGCATCTCCTGTGGTGAGTAGTGCTTTTGTCTTTGGGTTCAGGGTTTGGGGTTGTTGGGGTTTTGCCTGGATGCAGAATGGGGTAACTCTTTGAGATGTCAATTTTTTATTTTTTTTTTTTTTATTGCTTGGCAGCCAGTGGGTTGTAATATTGCTTGTAAAATCCAGGTGTTCCCTGATCATCCACACGTAGGGGGAGGACTGGTGGGATGAGTGCTTGGGACATGGAAAAGGGGATGGAAATCCCAGATTTCTAGAGTTTTCTGCACTGGTGGGGACTGCAATGGTCCCAGGTGGCTGCTTGCCTCTGCAAGGGTGCTCTGCTTCTGGGTGCAAGCAGTACCCTTTCCTGCAGCCCTGGAGATGACCCAAGGGGGCCCCCAGCAGCTCATTTAGAAACAGGGAGAAAGTCCTCCAAATAGAATAATAGTAGTAGTAATAATAATAACAACAAAAAAAGCCAAAGCAGCGGAATGGGGAGGCTTAGCGCTGCCACAACTCTCATGTGTGGATTTGCAGGTGTGTAGTAAGGGCTCAACTGGACCCATCTCAATAACTTTGAAAAAAATCCCTTTAAAATTATTCCCATATAAATGCATGCTTTTTAAAATCATTTTTTTAATTTCCTGCTTCTGCTTCTAATGTAACTACCTGAGGATATGTGAAGCCTGCAAGGGAGCAGGGTGGGAGGGAGCACACCATGTCTTGTCTTGGATAACGCTCTTGAGTTAGTTTGGATCAAGTTGCCTCAGCTGTAAAGGTCTCTGACGTGGCTGGGAGGAAAAACTACCCTGGGGAAAGAGGAGAAAAACCTGCTGCCCAACCTGCCAGTGGAAAAATAATTGGGGCTTGAGTGCTTGGTCATCAGCGGCAACTTTGGGGGCTGCTAAAGCATCTTTTAACCTACCTTTAGGTAAAAGAAATGCAGCTGTGCCTTTGCTGGGTGGCGGGGGGACGTGACGAGTGGGTGCGCTGAGCCGGGGAGAGGTGGCACCCATTCCTGGTGGGCTATCGGCCCCAAAAGGCAGCGTAGCCACCAGGCAGGTGGCAAGGAGGCAGCAGAGGCGGTCAGGGCAGCCTGGGACGGGGGAGGAGAAGCCAGTGTCACCCCACGGGGTTGTCACCGCGGGTGGCCCCTTGCCCGCCTGGAGCACCGGGTGCCTGTTCCCTCGAGCGAGGGCTCAGCCAGTGCCGCCGGACCATGCCCGCAGGTAATTTTTCTCCCTGCTCTATGCATTAATCAAATAATTTTACAGGCAAGAGGGAAGGGGGGGTGGAAAACCAGTGTTGTGTTCCCCCACTCTTTCTCTAACCACCCCTGCAATATTTTTTCTGCACGCCCCCGGCTATTTACTGCTGCTTTGCAAACCGAGAAGCAAAGCCACGCTGCTTTGCGAAGTGAAAACCCAAAGATCTGCGGAGGCTCGACCGCTGCCTCGTTTCCCATCAGCTGCTGCCCTGTCTCCCCTCCTGTGGCTTTTGGCCACGCGTGTGCTTCTCCGCGGCCCCGGACGGTGTCACTGCGCGGATGCTGCCGGCTGTGCCAAGGGGTTGAGCTGACACCCAGCACGGGGTTTTGTGGTTGAGCTGTCGTCGCAGCCAGCGCCGAGCCCGGCAGTGGGATTAGCTGTGCAGTGGCTAGCAGAGGGAGGCTGTGAAAGAGATTTCTCTTACCTTCGGATTACTGCAAAGAGAAAAGAGTTGCAGCTTTATTTTTTTTTAAAACTCTTTTTTTTTTTTTTTAATATTCTTTTGGAGCAGTCCAAGAAGAGGGTTGTCTTCCTTGTGCTGCTGCAGGAGGGGAGAGAAAGAGGAGTCGGAGCATCCCCCTGCGATCGCATCATGCCACTTGCCCGCCCCACCGGCCAAATCCCCGATGCCGCTTGGACCTCGGGTTTCAGGGAGATGACGGAGCCCTGGAAAGGTGCTGTTGGCTGCCTTGGCGTGGCCGTCTTCTTCGCCATGACCATCGGCATCATCTCCTGGCAGGCGCTGGAGCAGTCACCGGAGGAGTGGGTGCTGCGGGGCCGCACTGGTGGGATGCTGTGGGAGCGCCGCCGGGGTGCCCTGCTCCTGCGGGCGCTGCCGGCAGGGCGGACGGTGGCGGTGATCGCGGTGGGCAGCGTGCCGGCCACTGAGCCACCTCCGCCACGGGACCGCTGCTGGCACGACGGTGGGCAGTTCTGCTACGCCTGGGAGGAGGATGCCGAGCTCCGGCTCTCCCTCGAGCCCCCGCCAGCCCCCGCCACCGAGTGCTATGGCGTCTGCTGGACCCCTCTGCGCCCCGATGTGATGCTAAAGGTAACGGGGACCCCCGTGCCCTTCTCTGAATGGTGGCGTTTGGGGTAAAAGGAGCCAAAGCGAGGAGGATCTGACCTGAACGCGCAATTTCCCAGCACGGTTATGGGGTTGCACCATGGTCGGGGGCACCCCATCTTCCAAAGCCTCCAGTGGCTGGAGAGTCCCAGATGGGAAAAGCCCCTTTGGAAGCCTCGTGCCCTGATGCCAAGCCACCAAAACACCAAGGGGCTGTGGCCACCTCCTCTCAGTGCCGCATTGGTAACCCCCGGGTGGGAGAACCGTGTTTATATAGAGACAGAATAAATAACTGCCTAAGATCACAATGTTGGCGAGAAACGTGAGGCGCTCAGGAAGGTCTCTCCCAACCACAGACACAATGTGGCAGCTCTCTCGGGATGGAATTAATCCATGTCCACTGCTGCAAAAAATTATGGGGGCTTGGTTTTTTTTTTATCCTTCTCAGTTTTCTCCTTCAGTTAAATAAAAGCAGACTCTGAAAGTGAGCCTGAGGGAGGGGAAGGAAAAACCCCATCAGACTGCAGCGTCCTGTTGTGGGGAGCCCTCAGGACAGGTGAGGGAGCGAGATGAGATCTTGCGGGGATGGGGATTTCTTCCCCTTTAGCTGTAAATTGCCTGTTGACATCATTTTGGGCCAGTGGAAGGTGTTGCCTGAACACAACTGCTGCGCATGGGGCTGATTTTCCTTTGCTGACATCCATTTGGGGTGGTTGAGAGGATGAGCAAGAAAAAAAGTGGGGGAAAAAAAAATATTCTAAAAAAAAAAAATCAAAACCAAAAACCTATTGGAAAATATGATTCAGTGAAATTTAAGAGTTAAGGATAGGCTTTTTCCACTCCCCCCCCCCCTTCCCAGCTGGTGTAACTAGTTCAGCTGACACCTGGTACAGCTATTCTGAGCCTCCAGGGTTTCCACTTTAATAATTCACATCTCCTCTCCCCACCCCTTAGTGAGGCTTAACCTCTCTCTGCCCCCACGGCAGAAACAAGCTCAGGGCTCCAGGAGCGCTGCCCGAGCCTTGGGATCGGGGTCGGGGTGAATAAAACTACGTTGTGTTGAGTTGGGAGGTCGTTGTGTCCCTCTCTGCCCGTCCCACCCTCCCTCCGCAGCCCCAAATCCCCAGGCTTTCGGGGAAGCCCGTCCCCGCTTGTGAAGTCATGCGGGATGCTAAGTCCTGCTGATCCCTGCTTTGGCAGAAAGGGGAAAGTTTTTAGAGGCTTTGAAGTGAAAATTGATGGTTTCTGAAGGGAGGCAGGTCAAGGATGGGGATGTCCCCTGGGACCAGCAGCTTTTGGAGATGGCTCATTGCTCTGCTGCCCCGTCAGCCCTATGAGAAGTGCCCCAAATACCCAAACTGATTTAGTCTAGCTGAGGGAATTACTCTTTATTACTAGCCCTCAGGGAAGAGGGAGGCTTTGCCCTGGGAGACAGCAGAAAACCCACAAGTTACCCCAGGGACACTGCGGTGCTACTGAGATGAGCACTCTCAACAGGGTTAAAATCTCCCTCTGTGCATGCAGGTGGGGATAGCTGCAAATTCAGGTCATAAATTCACCCCAGAAACACTGCAGAAAGTAGCTAGGAGAAGTTTTGGGGGAGTTTTTTTGTTGTTTCATTTGTTTGTTTTTAAAAACCCCAAACAGATTTGTACAGGATGGGTTTGTGAAAGCACTGTCACTGTATTTTAAAGGCACTGCCTTGAATTTTCCACCTCCACTGTCACTCTTGTCCTGCAGCAACATGCACCTGTGAAGCCTCTTCGCTTAAACAGTTTTCAGCATCTTTTCACCGGCAACTCAAAAACCCATTAATTTTTGATAATTGTGGTGAATGCAGGAATGTAACCAGGTGGGCTCTCCGAGGCATGGGGTATCACGCGTGGGTGTTACCTCTGGGTCACCAGCCTGCTTCACAGCAATTTTATTTAAGTACATTTACCTAAAACTGGCAGGCCTTGGGGAAGATGTCTTGTGGTTTTTTTTATTTTAGAGGAAACCATAATTTTTAAGCTATAGAGTTTTTATTCCTGTGGTGGGATTTTTATATTCCTCTACATGGCTGCATGTTGAATGCAGATGCATAAGGGGAAATGGAAGAAAAATTGTTGTCTTTGGCTTTAATTAGCAAGTTAAGACTTGTTGTTGAAGGTAAACAAAGTGCATAACTTGCACTTTTGACTCTTGCTACAATTTTTTTTTTCTCTTCCTACTCTTACACCATTTGATAACTTTAATAAGTTGCAAACTGAGAAATCAAGCGGTTAGGAAGAATTTCAGCATTTTGTTGTACCTGGAAGCCCAGCTCTTGTTCTTGTGGAGGAAAAACTTAAACCCAAGTATCTTCTACCAGGTTAGATATGGGAAGCAAAGAGTGAGCACGCACTGCTTTTTGCATAAAACACCTAAATCTCACGGGGTTGGGGGTTTTCCTCCTGCAAAAAGACCTGTCCCATGACTGGTCTGACAACACTGGAATAACTTGCAGGGGGTTTGCCTCTCCAAATGCAATTACTCGCACATTCGTCCTCACCTCGAGGCGTTTATCACCATCTGATGATGCTCTCTTGGCTGCAGGATTGCTTCTCCATGGCCAACGTCTCCTGGTACGGAGGGGCGAGCATCCGCGCCCAGCGCTGGCCACTCAACGGCGCCGAGAGCCATGCACAGCCCTTTGTCAGTGGTGACTTCAGCAAAAACCCTGCTGGCTACGGGCCTGTTTTGGAGAGATACTTTTTAGGCTCGACAGGTAATTGCATCCTTCCCTGTCCAATGCCCTATTGCTTTAATCCCTGTGTTTCTCCATCCCTCTCCCCATCTATAAAGCAACTAGTCTAAGAGCAGGATAGATGTCTCCGAGATTAAAATATCCTACAAATGTAACGACAGCTGGCAGCAGGACACAAAGGACGGATCCCATGCTGCCTCATCCCTGGGGAAAAGGCCATGATATTAAACCTCAGTGCACCTAAGCTGTGTTTACAAGTCAGTGCCTGAGAAGATGGGATTGATCCAAGTCACCCCAGGGAAATCCCATGCTCTTGATGTGTCCCTTTTAAGCAGAGATCTGTGTCCATTGCTGCATCCTCCAACTCCACTTCAGTGGCTTCACCCTGAGCTCACGGGTCCCTGATGCTGGTATGGGGTGCTGGATGCAGGCATGAGTTCACCTGCTGTTGCCATTTTTGGGTGGATATTTAGATTATTCTGTAGAATGCCAAACTTCAGATATTCCCCCAAATTAATCAACTGATCTGCAACTGCCCTGCATTGATGAAGCTGAAGCCGCTGCCTAAGCTGAATGCAGAGCAAAAAGGCAAGAAAGGGAGCAAATCCAGCCCTTGAAAGGCATTTTGGAGGTTAAAAAGGAATAGCAGAAACAGAGAGTGGGGGGTTGCTTGCATGGCCGGATCTGTGGCCGGGATCAATCTGGGAGGTCCTGCTACCAGTTCGGCTCTGCCTTGCGCATCCCCGTCCCTGTGGCCACCAGCGTGAGGACCGAGAGGACCCAGGTGCTTGCTGAGGCACCGTTTTGCTCTTCTTTCCCCAAAGGAGTGACGGTGACAGTGGCGCCCGACGTGCCCCTTTTCGTCTCGCTGGAGAGCAATAGGCATTTCTGCCTGGAAACGCCAGCGGGGAGAGCCGCCGTGCCCCTGCGCTACCTCCTCTGCGTCAGCCCAGACGTTGCAGCCGCCCACCAGCTCGTGGGCAGCCGGCTTGTGGGGCAGGCGCGGGCGCTGCCGGACATGGCCCTCCTGGGGTAAGATGCTCCTTCCCTCCCGGCTATGGGGTTGCTTTCCAAGCCCTTATCCCGGTCGATGCCCTGAGCATCTCATGCCGGCACAAGGCACGAACCCCTCTGCCTCCCCGGCTCTTTCCACCATGCAGGTCTCCCATCTGGCGGTATCACGGCCCGGTGGGTTCGGCTGCCAAAATAAAACGAGGTCTGAGGTCGCTGGCCAAGAGGCTGAAGCGGCATCATCTTCAGGAAGGGGTCCTGGCCCTGGGCGAGCGCTGCACTGCCATCCTCGCTGCCGCGGTACGTCCCGTCCTGCCGGCCCTCGGGCTCGAAAGGCAAACGGAGAGCTGCCGTCAGCCCTGCTCTCAGCACGGTTAAATCCCTATGTGTAAAATGCAAACACGCCTGTTTTGTGGGGTGGGGGCTGGGAACCTCCCCTCCCTGAGAAGGGATGCTCGGTCTGGAGTTTCACCTTGCGCAGGCGGTGACACCCAGCAGCTGGTCCTCGGCGGCTTTGCCACTCCTACAAAACCCCTTTTTTCTGCCTTTCCCTCCCCACAGGACCACGTGCCCTCGGAGCGGAGGAAGAGGCACGTCTCGACCCGCAGCTGGGACCCTTCCCTGATCGAACCGCTGCAGCTCTCCATCACGCTGTCCCCGTACGCCAGCATCGCCTCCCCGCTCTTCTTGCGCTCGTTGCGGGACGGCGAGGCAGCGAGCTACTGGCTGAGTCTGCAGCCCCAGTCCGGGGGCTGCTCGGTACGAGACCCTCCTCCAACCCCTGAACCTGCTGCTCAACATAAAATCAAAATTAAAGCTGAATAAATGCTTGCAGAGGAGGACAACCTGATCCTCTTGTGTTGGGGGCAAAGCAATGTCTGGGGGAGCAGCTTTTCTCCTTTTTCATAAGGAAGCAGCTTTCAAATTTGCACTTCCAAAAGACACTTTTAGAAATTGCCAGTGTTCAGAAAATCCCCCTCAATTCCCTTTTTTGCATTCATTTTAATGATATGCCAATTTGCCATCAACTCAGGGATTTTTGGCAGGGGGGGAACATTGAGAGAGGGTTTACACTTCTTGCGCGTTGTGCCACAATGGTGCAAATTGTGGTATGGCAGGATGAGGGCAGAGCGGGTATCCTCCAGCCCTGCACCCTGGGGTTGTCAGGATATTTTGTGGATCTGATAGACACTTTCATCCTCTGCCGCAGGTCCCGCTGCTGACCACGTGGAAGGGGCAGCTTTGCGCCCGCCTGAACATCACCAGCGAGGCGGCACTAAGCTGGTACCTGGCACGTGCCCGGCGCCTGCGGCAGGTGCTGGGAGCCGCGTACGTGGTCTTCGAGGGTGCCGAGGGCAATGCTTTCCTGGAGCAAGATGTCCCACCTCCTGCAGAGCTGATGGGCGACCGATACACTGGGGCGCTGGCAGCGGCGCTGGCAACGCTGGGAAACGCCACTGTCATCAGCGCCGGTGCCAGGTGGGTACCAAGGAGAAGATACTTTGCTGGAGCCGATGGCTGCATGAGCTGCCTGGGAGATGGTTGAGGTGATGCTTTAAACGTGCCCTTGGGATGCCAAGACACCACTCAGCACCCAGGGAAGGAGCATGGAGGTGGTCTAGAGCAATATGTAGGGAGGGATTGCTCTCGTATCTCCTCTTCCTCTCTTTTGGAACATTTTAATTATTTTTCTTAAAAGTCTCAAAGCATAAAAATGCTTAAATGCATTAATGCCAGATGCAATAAAAACACATCTTGTCATTTATGGCCATTCAAGCTCTGGGTCACTGCCTCTTCTGTAGGAGGGAGAGGGTAAACCCTGGAGTCTTGGCCAAATCCCTGTGTTGGTAATCGCTTGTGGTGTCAAACAATTGCACTTTTCTGACTTTTCATGCTTGCATAGCCCACAACAGGGTTCATTTATTAACTATTAACATGGGGACCCTTTGGTCAAAGGCACCAAAAACTATTACTTTTTTCCCATCATTTTCATGTTTGGCAGATGCAAAGGGATTTGAAGGCTGTTTGCAAAATGACTTATTTCATGTTGTGGATGAGCTATCAACAGTAAATTGTATGAGAAGGCAACTTTGAAATAGTTCATTTTCAAAGAAAAAGCAGTTTCACATGCCAAGGTGGTGATGGGCTCTTACTCAGCCATCTGCAAAACCAGAGTTGTGGAAATCCCCCTTTTTCTAACCATTTTTTAGTCCGACCAGGATCATACCTTTCCTCGTGGGCAGTTTCCATACCAGAAGTGTTTCATAAACTCTCACATCAGCCTGACCACCTCCTGAGATGAAAAAATGTCCCTGGGAGACCTCTGGGGAGTCAGCAAATGGGTGGGAGGTTGAGGAGGAAACCAAACTCTAGGAGCACACCCCCCCACCCCGCCCCATGGTTCAATGAGCTCCAGACCATTTTTCAAGCCAAAGCTCATCATGAAGGTCCAGATATGACCCTTTTTGGCCACAAGAAATACTGTGTCCTGTATGGGGCTGCTTGATGATGTGATCCCCTAACCGCCTCCCCCTCCTCCACTCCCCCCCCCCCCCCAAAAAAACCCCAGCCAAAAAAAACGCTTTGGGGAAAAAAAATTATGGGGAAAATAATGTTTTCTTCTGGGGGGCAGATAAAACTGCTGTCAGGAATGACAGCTGCTCAGTGTGAAACAGAGGAGCGCAAATGAAAACCAGGAGGCGAAATCCTCCCTGCAGGACATGTCCCCTGTGCCATCCATGTCGCAAGGAGGTTGGTGCTTTGGGTTTGGGGAACCGCGTGGACCTGGGGCTGAGGGTGCTGTTGGGATACCCCAGCTGGTGTCACGGGTATGTTTTCTGTGAGCATTTTGCCATATGAGAAGTAGCGAGAAGACAGCTGCAACCCAGAGCGTGGCTGTGCTGCCATCAAGGTGGGCCACCAAATTGCGGTCCTCATGAGATCAAGCCAGGAGAAGGAAAGTTTTGAATAGGGGATTTGGGGAGAAGGAGGAGGATTGGGGTTGCCCAACTAGGCAGGGCAGGTGCAGTGGGTGGGAGTGGTATTGGGGAGAACTGATTTCCTTCCAATGGAGATGCCAAGTAGTTGGAGAAACCCGTATCTGACCACAGTGACTGCCAAGACAGCCAGGCGTCAGAGAGTTTCGGCTCCTGCGAGCCAGCTAAAAACATTGGGTTTGTGCTTGTTTCCCTCAGATCCAGTCATCTACCGCTCTTCGTCCAGATGAGCCCGCTGCACTCAGACTGGAGCCATGCTGGGCTGAAGGGGGTTATTCCCTCCGTGCTGCACTACAGCCTCTTGGGCTACAACTTCTTCATCCCCGATGCAGTAGGTAATAATTTCTTTTCTGCTTTTTCCCCCTATTTCTGGCTCTTCTGAAGAGACTTTTGCAGCAGTTGTTCAGGCGGGAGGAGCATGGGAGTTACGTTTGCACCGTCTGGCTTAGGTGAGCTATATGAAGGCTTGAAACACTTTGTTCCCAGTACCCAATTTTCTGCTGTGCTGACTTGATTGGGTTGCATGTTACTAGGGAATTGACTGAGGAATTGAAAACAAAAAAACATGTTGTAAATTTTAATAGGCAGCCCTAGAAGCAGCCAGGTCTCTGGGGGATGCCCTTCACAGAGCTTAACCACAGGCGGAGGGCAGCCCGCCACCTCTCGCGGCTTTGCTTGAGCTAAAACCCACCCAGCAAAAGAGAGGATGGAGCCCACAGCTGGGAAACTGCATGCCCAGGCTCCTGGCTGGGAAATAGATGTTCCTAAAACACTAGCAGCCCTGCTCCAAGTTTGTGTTTCTGCTCCAAAGCACAATGGATTGAGAAATCCTTAAATAAAAACATTATAGAAGTCAAGAAACAATCCTTTAATTGGGGCCAAGCAGCTCGTTTTTCCCCTCTTCTTGGAGGTGACTGGGTTATTTGTGTCTAAAACGTGCCCCAAACACAGAGAGGCTGCACGTGAAGTGTCAGACCCAGAGAGTGGAGCTGCAAAGGCAGTCCTGAAAAAGGGGGCTGTTGAGCAATGTTTCAATTTGGCCTCTATTTTTAGCCAGTTTTCCTTAGAAAACAAGACTTAGGCGATCACAGCATGCCAGTTCCCGCCCCAGAGATGTGGAACCCATTGGCTTATTTCAGTCGAGCTGGATGAGAGAGCAGATCCCCCCTGCGTGGAGGGGGTTGTGGCGTGCGGCCCGTTGGGTTGTGTCACCACAGCTTGGGAGATGTAATAGGGAACAGGGGCTGGTCAGGATGGGAAAAGCCTCTGGCAGAAATGGGGTTTTGTAGATGGTTTGGGTGAGCCCTCGGTGTCGGGGGGGGGGGATGGGGGTTATACCACTTCTAGGAGAAGCTGTGCCAGATTTTCGGAGCTCCTAGGGATGCTCCAGCCCCAAGGGCTTCATTTCCCTTTCCCTGTCCCATCCCATCCTCTCTTGTTCTTCCCAAGCCCCTCTCTGGTGTTTCAGAGGGGAACTGGAATGCCCTTCCATGACATATTTCTGGTTAATTAGTCAGCAATACTGGATCCAAACTAGAGGAATATTTTCTTGTGATGCTTCGTCTTTGCACATCAAAGTGGCAAAGGAAAGTCCAGCATTTTCCCAACGCTTTTCTTTGCAGGAGAGAAATCCTATTTTTACAATGCCCCAGCATGTCTGGTCCTAAAATGGCCAGAGATGGATGTCTGATTGACGTTTGCTGATGGTGCTCAAGGAAGAAAAACACGGGTGGGGAGAATTCAGCCCCTCTTGCAATGGGGTAACATGTCCTGCCCGCATGGTGAGCAGGTCGTTTGGGACTCATCCCACCATGAGATGCCCCCAAGCAGCTTTGCTCAGCTCCTTGTCCCCGGCAGGAGGGAGCCTGGCCAGTGACACCCCAGGGGACCCGGAGCTGTACGTGCGGTGGCTGCAGATTGTGACGTTTCTCCCCGTGATGGCCTTCAGCACGCCGCCCTGGCTCTGCTGCGACGCCTGGGTATGTACTCCCATGCCCTGTGGAGGAGGACACGGTGTCCCTTATATGACAAACACCCCCAAAAGCCATTAAGGTCCCTACTGGGGAAAGCCGAGGCTAAAAATCTCTGTCCTGTTCTTGCTACCCACAAAATCCTGCTCCCTGCCCCAGCAACCAGATCGCTGTACGCTCTCAGCAGTATTTCTGCTGCAAAATTCATGTGAGTTTTTGTGGCTTTATACTTCACAGCTATGTGCAACCATGGGACCAGTATCTGCAACACCTGTAGAAATGACAGCAATCGTCATGTGTGTCTCTCCCTCCTTTTTGCTGCTGGAGTTCTTTAACTATTTGGTCAAACTATAATTAATATCTACAGCAAGGTGAAGCCTGCAGATTCACATTTGAGATCTTTTTAAACAGTTGGAGGCATTTTCCCAGGGATGTCACCTTTAGGGCAATAAAAGGGGAGAGTGATTCTTAAAATTAGGGGGGCGGGGGAAATGTCATTAAATCTCTTTGCCAGCAGCAAAAAAGTTCATTGCTTTGGTTAGACATCAACACCTTGGTGGATATCACCAGTCAGCCGCTGTCCCCAGCTTTTGCATCTAATGGGAATAAATCCACTGTATGAACCCTGTTTGCGCCTTGTTAGCTGCCATAACTTGACCAGGATGTTGCAATTTGCTAATCTCTCTTCCCAAGGGGGGAAAAAAATAAATATGTATGTATGTATATTTTCTTTTCTTTCTGCTTGTTCTGCTGTTTATTGGGCAAACGACTTGTTATGGGTTTCTTTTTCTTCCCCCACCCTGCAGGTCCTGAATCTTACCCGGCAATGCATACAGAGGCACCAGGACTTCGTCGTGCCGCTCCTCCTAAAATACAGTGAGGAATGGCTTAGTTTGGGGTACCCCATCTTCCGGCCGGCATGGTGGCTCAGTCCCACAGATCCAACTGCTTTTACCATAGAGGATGAATTTCTCATTGGAGATGAGGTAGGAAATGTGGGGACTGAATACCTTCAAAGGGTAAGTGGGGGCAAATAAGGTGCCCCCTGTGCTCGCCCATCTGCCTCTTTGCATCCTACCTGAAAACAGTGCTCATACAGAGGTTGTGTGAAACTGAAGGGCTGAGGGGACCCTGTTGGCTCCTTCAGGTTTGCAATTTAGAAAATTGTGCCTCATCCTCCCATTTTTGTAAGGAGACCTTTTATTTTGTGCAGTGGCATCACTTTATCTTTGTCCCTCCTGCTTTGCCTGGGTGCAGCATCCCAGCAGCTCAAGATTTTGGCAGTTCCTACATTGTTTTGTTTTTTTTTTTTTTCATTAAAAGCATAATCATAGTATTCATGGTATTGCATTCATTTTGCATGAACACGTTGGGCTGTCTTTACATGGAGATGCTGCTAATCATGGGGACATCATCTCCCTAAAAAAAAAAATCCCAAACCCAAAAGCAAAGCTCAACAGGAGCTTGTTTCTTGTTTTAATATAAAAGCAGCTTGTGCTGCAGAGTTATCTTTTCGGGCTCTGCTTGCAACCTCCAACAGATACTGCAATACCTGATTTTCAAGCTTGAGTTTCTGGCCACAGATTCTGTGGATTCAATTTATAGATTTTTTTTTTTTTTTTTTTTAAAAGGAAACTTTCACTGCAGGAAATTACTTTTTAAGAAGCAGCAGAAAGACATTTTAGCAGAGAGCTCAGATAACCAGGTGTGAAAGCTTTAAAACACACATCCTTGGCACAAATGAATTCTAGACTAGCATTGTGCAAGCACAGAAGTTGGAGGGAACTGAGGCTTTTCTGCTGTCCCAACATGCTGTAGAGCACACGTTTGGGCAGTAACAATGGTATTAGTTAAAACTGTGAGCATGCTAAAACCTAGTTCCTTCCCCCAAAATCTCTCAAACTGAAGAATCCCTGATGCAATTGAATCAGCCAGGGCAGAAATGTGGTCTGTGTTAGTGAGGTGAGATTCCCAGTAAAATACCACAAACTCGGGGGGGGGGGGGGGAACAGTCGGGGCAGCTTTAGCCTTCTCTCCCAGGAGGCGCAAAGCTTTGGCTTGGCTGAAAGCTCCTAAAATACGGTAAAATGTGATGTCTGCTCCACAAACTTGTCAGGGCCAAGCCCTTCTGGCAAAAAGCTTGCCTGATTTCCAATCCCTCCACCCCCCTGAAAGAGCCTGAGCTTGTGGCAGGAGAGCCCAGACAGGGGATGTTTTGACTTGGAAGCTGGAAGAATAGAAATGCACTCCAAACCCAGCTTTGGTGCAATTTGGAGCATCATTAACAATAAACTACTGGAAAATACACAGGGGGGTTCTGTCCTGGTATGGTCTGAGGCAGGACTAAGTGCTAGGATGCTGGGATAAACCTCTTGAGCATCGTCCCTCAGTGCAAGCAGGGTGCTGACAAACTCGGCTTTGTGCTATTGCTGAAGCCCTCCTGCTTCTGAGTTGCGTCCCAGGCTTTCTTGCAGGTAACTCTGGGCTGCTTTGAAACCTGACTTTCAGGCTGTGATTTGTACATGCATTACTTCCAGATGTCATTCATCCAGATCTCTTGGCAGCACACTTTCAATCTGAATCAGGCCGGACAATGTATCTGTCAAATTAGCAAGAGTGCTCAATAAGCAGTTTTTATGTCAGATTTTTGCTGACTACCAAGGGAAACAAACATCTGCTGCCTTTGAGCAGACAGGACAGCAATGCCTCTGGGTTTCTGCAAGCAGTTTTGGGAGGCGGTGGTGTGGGACTGCAGTGGTCGGGGTGGTTTTGATCCTTGACTAGAGGTCTTGATGGATTTAACACTGCACAGCCATATTCCAGCATTGCTCATGAGCAAACTTCCACTACTGCAAAAAGGAATTGGAGCTGACCGCTATTGACTCCTTCCAGCAAAGCGTACTGAAATATAATAGCAAAGAGACAAGTTTCACTGATTTGGCAAAAAAATATTGTCAGGTGCTGTTTTGTGGCTGTGACGCAGCATCACTGCTTGTCAGTGCCATCTGCCTAGTGAAAGTGGATGCTGCAAGAGGCAGGGAAGCCAGGTCTTGCTGCCAAATATATTTATGAAGGCCAGGAGGGTCCAAAAGTGTCCCCCAAGGTGTGCCAAACACCACAACATCTCCCTGGGACAATGCTGCCATGTAGCTCAAGGAGCATCACTAAGGGGTGCAGGGATAAGTCCCCAGCACTTGCTCTTTGCTGTTGACCAGGACTTCCAAAAATGGGGTATAAGAGGGACTGATCCATAAATTTCATATCCAGTTTTCACTATTTAGCCTTTTTTTTCCCCCTCCTTTAATGGTCTTTCTAGAGTTTTAATTTTTTTCCTATCATCCTCTCTTTTTTTTCATCATCATGTGAACCCAGTTCTGCACAAATACAAATCAAAGTCTCAGTGTTCAAGCAGATTTAAACTGAAGCCAAAGCAGCTAGTTTGGTGGGGGGTGGTTTTTTTTTTTTCTTTTTAGAGAAGCTTTGTTTTTTCTTGCAAAACTCTTATTTAGGGCCCTGAAAACCTCTTTCAGCTTCTGAAGTGAAATAATTCATCAGGAATAAATATTCTCAGAATGTTGGAAACTGCTTTTCCCATAAAGCAAGGAGGAAAAAAAAATAATCTCTAAAGTTCCTTGGAGACTGGATTACTTTGACTAAGTCATTGGGGAGGAGTGAGCAGAGCACATTTCTCCTTATGCCTCATGTCTGAATGGGACTCACTGATTTGTGACCCAAGTGCAACTTTTTTATGCTTTCATTTTTATATGCTGTTTAAAATGCAATTGCCAATATGCCAAGGCTGCCGGCTGGGATTTTCATGAACATTTAACGGCATTGGGCAGCTAAATCCCTTGAATCTCCAAAGGAGCCTTGAGTCCATAGAATGATAAATGTGAATATGTTGCCTGAGATTCTGTATATCATGTTGTATATTTTAAACACAAGCTTTTCCTAGGGTTTATGTAACCTGCAATGCTTAATTAGTCTGAGAGGCTGAAACACAAATCTTTCTTCTAAATGCAGGAGAGAAAAGGTGGGGAGGGAGGGTTAAGTTGCCTGGAGAGCAGCCCTGAGCAGAGGGCTTTTGAAGCCCTCCTTTTTAGCAGCCTGGAGCCAAAGCTCTTCTCCCACCCCTATAGCGTGTTCCTTTCTAATTGAAATACAAGTTTCTGCTTGGTTTCATACCAGATTATGAAGATTATGGGAGGAAAGGGAAATTCCCAATTCTGCCCCAAATCCCCTATGCGGCATGGGGATGTCTCTTGCCCTGACTCTGTGCCGCCAATTCCCATTGCAATCCTGCAAAACCTCCTTGGAAGCTGCCCCGTGTGAGCCTGAACCCACCTGCAGCACCTGGGATTTGCTGGCCTGCCGGCGCCCACCCTGTCTTGCTCAGCCTAGAAGCACGAGTTTTATTTTGCAGGAAACACAGATTTCTGATGGCTTTTTTGTTCAGGTCTTCCAAAATATGAGCTGGATGGTCTCTAGGGGCTACTGCAGGCAAGTAGTAGAAGATCCCAGTACCAGTCAGATGAAGGCCACTGCATCATCCTTTCTCACTGCAATTCAAGAACCCTTGAGCTTACCAGCTTTGGCCTCTGCTTCTTGCATGGATGGATACTTTCATTTGCAGTGATGAGCCAGACTTCCTGATCTTCTCTGTGGTTGTTTGCCTGTCCCTTCAGCCTTGTGGTTTGCTTGGCACAGCTAGCGGTATGTCCTGGCTAATCCTCCAACTGCTAAATTTCTTTCTTTTTTCTTTCTTTTTTTCACTGCAGGTCCTGGTTGCCCCAATAACAGAAAAAGGGCAAACGTGGAGAGATATCTACCTGCCTGGAGAAGGGCATCTATGGATGGACACCAACACTGCCCATGTGTTTGATGGAGGCACCATCCTCAGGAATTACTCCGCCAGCCTTGCAGAGGTGCCGGTTTTTATAAAGACCTCCTAAATTCACAGACTGCTGCAGCTTTTGGACAGTTGACCTCTTTCAGAGCAGCACTGGCCCAATGTGCTCGCTCTTCCTTGAGACTATTTCAGCCTATTTGCACTTTTCCAAGACTTCCCCCCCCCCTTTTTTTTCCCCAGCAGAAATTGTTTGAATCTTTTATTATTTGCTGTTATTCTTAAATAGCAGAAATACAGCTTTGGCACAAACATACATCCATGCAGAATGCTGACCTATATCTTTCCAGGGTTTTCCCGCTGCAATATGTGTGTGTGTGTGTGTGTGTTTAGGTGGGCACATCCAGCGTTTCCAGATCCCCGGCACCATGCTCAAAGATGTGGCCTTGTCCAGAGAGTGGATTTTCCAGAATGGGAGATAAACATCAGCTTATACCCAATGGGATGCTTTGCATTTAAAGAAAAAAGTATATACAGGGAAAACTAAATATGATAGCTCCGTTCATGTGCATGGACATCAGGCATGCTAAATGCTACCTGCTTCTCTCATCTAATCCTGTGTGTATGGTCCCCCAGGAGACTCTTTGGTAACAAGAGCCTGACTTGGAGGATAAATGGAAAACTGGGTGAATTCCAAGTCTATTGGAAGCAGGTTTCTGTGGAAGAAAACTAAAATGGATCAAGCAAAGGAGTGGCTCTAACAGAGCATGATGTGGACAGACAGGATGATTGGCCACCTTGGAATACAAACTCCAGAGTGCAGCGCTGAACTCCTGTGTGCCCCAGCTAGTACTTTTCACTGTTTGTTGAATTTTGGTTTTTTCCAATTCTTTATGGCAGTGCAAGAGGGATCCAGTGTGACCAGCCTTCTTCCGCCCAGCAGAAACCATATCAATAGACAAAACAGATGTCCCACATGCTGAATATGCATTTAGGGAGATGATTAGCTACTCTGATAACCCAAGTTATGGATTAATGGAACGTTAATGGGGTGATTTCACAGGCTAGCATTTGAGGGCAGAGTGAAGTGGGAGTGAAGAGCAAGTTTCAGCCTGCAGACTGTGCTACAGGCACTGCTGTCAGGCTTGGGTGCACATCCACCCTCCAGCAAGGAACGGCATCAGCAAGCAACTTGTTTTTTTGTGGCAACTGCTGCTGTACCAAGCCACAGCTCTGCTGAAAAAAATGACATGTAAGGGGTACCAGCTCCTCCCAGCACTTTTTCCCTGAAAAGGACAGGAAAGCAAAACAATACAAATAAATTGGTTTGAGCCACAGAAGCCTAGGGCCCTGAGAGGTGAAGAGCTGAGGTGGGGATGTGGGGAGCCACTCAGCTCCTTCCCTGCTCCACAAGAGGTGCATGACTGGGCCATGGGGAGCACCCAGAGGAAAATGATGGGGCTTGAGGAGGACAACCCAATGCACAGCCAGGGGTCTAGGCCATTCCAAAATACCCGTAGAGATTCGTGAGACACAGCAAAAGGCACCAGTTGAAAGAAAAGAACCTCTCCCTAACTGCAATACAAAACTTGTTTATTTGAAGGGAGGTCGAGCTAGGGAACAGATTGCCCAGAGGGGTTCCGGAGGCTCCGTCCTTCGCGATCATCAGAGCCTGACTGGATGCAGCCCTGGGCAGTCTGCTCTGGCTGACCCCGCTCCAGCAGCGGGCTTGGACTAGGTGGCCTCCAGAGGTCCCTTCCCTCCTCCTCAAATCCATGATTTGTCATGAGAGGAGACGACAGGAGCAGTTCCTGCCTCAGCCGGAGCTGTGAGGCTGCCTTGATCCTGTTCGCTGCCACTGCCAGAGTCGGAGACAGCCCAGGTTGCGACCGTCCCGCTGCCACCGTCCAGGTGCCCCTCAGCAGCCGCACAACCACCACCTCGAGGGCCTTCTGTGTCCCTGGGCTCTTTGCGCTGCCCCGGCAGGTGTTGGTCGGGGGCGAGCGCTGCATTTCCCTTCTTGGTAGGATGTGCTACCAGGCCCCGCGCCTGGCACGGCTGCGGGTCCTGCGCCGG
>NW_010972673.1:0-310 GCF_000737465.1 Haliaeetus leucocephalus
AAAAGCAGTGCAAACAGCCCCTCCCACTGCCATTCATATACCATTGACATGCCATATCATGTGTCTTGTCCCAGTACCTGTCTCATGAGGCAGAAACTATGTTTCTCATGTTAGGAGTGGTGCTGAATGTGCTAAACAAATAAGACTCTAGAGACAAAGGGAAATGACCAAGAAACCATGGCCTGCAATTCACGGCTCTCTACGAGCCCCTTTCTGCAGAACTCCCATCAAAAGTCAGTATTGCTGTGCAGCCAGTGCTGGCGGGACCAGACCCTTAAAACCAGATAACCCTCAGCTCCCTGGTAGAGTA
>NW_010972673.1:320-533 GCF_000737465.1 Haliaeetus leucocephalus
GGGTGAATTCACCCGCATTTCAAGGCAGAATGCATTCGTCTCTACTTTTTCCTGGCTTTTGTTCACCAAAAAAAACACATTAGCAGACCCATGTTACTAACTGCTTCCTGCTTCTGTTGTTTAGTGTTTTGTTGCTACCACGGCTGGCCAACAAGCTGTAAATCTTGCCTGGTGTTTTGTAACAAAGGGAAAAATAGAATGATTTGTGTTGAC
>NW_010972673.1:567-794 GCF_000737465.1 Haliaeetus leucocephalus
AGGGCGGTGGAGGAGAGCCTACTGTGTATCTGTTGCTTGCCGATTCTCCAGCAAGGCTGTGTTAGCTAGCAGTCAGTAGAGGGCAATAGAGAAATACGGTTTGTGATACCTAAAGGATTTGAAGCACTGATTATGTGTTTACAGAAAAGAAAAAGAAGAAAAGAAGAGCCGGGAGGATAGGTTGTTCAGTTTACTACTGGAGACCTGACTGTGACAGACCACCAAGA
>NW_010972673.1:937-1358 GCF_000737465.1 Haliaeetus leucocephalus
GGGAAGGCACTCTTTGGAAGGAACAGAAGAGGAGGCATTTCAAAGATCCTGCAGGTGACTGAGGTGAGCAAACTCGCAGCTTCTCTTTCAGGTGAGATAATAGGTATTCAGTCAGCTGTATAAAAGTCATGAGCAAACTGAGTGATTGAAATTATATGAAAATTTTGCTTTTCCAGGCATGCTGGTGCAAGACTAATTTTATCTTGGGGGAAAAAAAAGGATAGCGATGCTACAAGGATAAGCATTTCTAAGCATACGTTGTTTTGGAGACATGCTAAAACTGGTTACTTGTTTTATGTGTAATATTTTATATTAGAACTGTTTGAAACATGCTTATCATTTTACAAGGTTTATGTGCTTTAGTTCCTAGACTCTAGTTTACAGAGAAATATATAAAGAAGATGTGACTATTGTTGTTCCT
>NW_010972673.1:1777-2066 GCF_000737465.1 Haliaeetus leucocephalus
AAGATGAAGAATTGAAGCATTGACATTCTGGGAATATCACAGAGCAAGTGCAAGGGTATCTAGAGGTCAGTCAGACAGTACCCATCTGAAACAAGGCAGGCTGATAAATAAAAGGAATAAATCACGTTCTAAAAAATACCATCAGCTTTGAAAAGCTAATTAAAGGAAAAGTTATCTAGTGTTCCTCCCGAGCCTGGATTTATTTTTTAAGTCATATGATAGGTAAGGCTGCGGCACAGTGATTTATTTGTGCTTTGAGTGCCAAAATAAGTAAAAGATTAATATGACG
>NW_010972673.1:2310-3212 GCF_000737465.1 Haliaeetus leucocephalus
CAAATCCATTCTCTCAAAAGACAATAGGAATTAAAGATTGTATTGAACAAAAACCTTAGAGAGAAACATACCTGCAATTTAAGGAAATCCATACTTGTGTACCAACTCTTCGGTCTCTGGTAGAAACTATTAGTTCTTTCTCTAAAATGTGAAGCTCTAGGGCAATAGACACGCTCTTATAGCTGATACCTATTTTCAGTGAAATTAGCATGATTGCTTGCTGGTGTTTGCTGAAGAGTATTCTCATGGATCATATCTGTACAAATATAATCAAAAGGATTTTTGTAGTGGGGAGCCACACAGGTCAGCGGCTGGGGCTGAGAAATAGGAGGGAGCTACTGCTTGCTCAAGTCCAGGCTTGGCTTTGCCTCTGTGTCACTTTGTGGTACGTTAGGCCTTTTTATGGTCAGCTTATGAAGTGGCCAGCCTGGCAGCCTGCCCACGCTGAGGGCTAGGCTTTGAATGGCAGGCTGCAGATGTACAAGGAGGCCCTCCTTGCACAGAAGTTATGGGAAAGGCCACCATCTGGTTGCAGTGTCCTTCAGTACATAGACAAATATACTCCTATGCTAGTTCTGGATATGAGTCCTTGTCACCTTCAGCCATAAGAAACTATTCCTTCATTTTCACTCACAAAACAGTTGCCTAAAAATGTTGAAATCTCAAGCCGAATTTCCACCTGTGAAAAAGACGCTGCTAATTAATGTGTTAATTGTCATGTAAACCTCTTTGCTTAATGAGATGTGAAATAGCCCCTACTGTTAGGAATATCAATGTGCACAGGAGTTTGTCCCAAGCCCTCAGGGTCATTTACTGCTGTGCTGCAGCACAACCCAGGGCTGCTATTTCAGCCTCTTGTCAAAATAGGAACATTTTACTTTCTGATGAGTCATCCATCTGGG
>NW_010972673.1:3696-17381 GCF_000737465.1 Haliaeetus leucocephalus
CGCTTTAAATTATTTTCGTTTCCTTTTAATTCTGAGCGACCTGTTCTAAGGTGGCACTGGTTTAAGCATGAGGTTGGACTAAATGACCTCTAGAGGTTTCCAACCTTACCCTGTAATTTTCAACACTCATGCTGTTATTTTGGATTCTTCCTGACTCCAAATTACCTGGGAGAGGAAAAAAACCCACAACTATTTTAAGATAATCCCCCCCCAAGTTATTATTTTAATTCATTTGAAAATAGACAAGAGAGAATAAAAATAGGTACTTCCAATAAATAACTGTGTCATGGAATAGTTCTTTGCAGTCGTCGGTTTCTGGGTTTTGTGTTCCTGGCTTTTGTCATAAAACGCTTTGGCTACCATGTTCAGGCTGCTTAATAGAATTGCTATTATGCAGATATTTAGTCAGCTGAGGGCTAAACTGTTTGCAGGCTCTACTCCCTGCTGCAGTCAAAACATAGCTTCTCACACCTGTTTATAGTATTCAAAGTTGGTCTCATGTCTGAGAAGCTGGCATCATTGCTGATTCTTCCAGCTTTATGCTTGGTGAGTCAGATGGCAAGTAGGGGCGGAATATTTACTGCTAGACTATCTGAAAGAATATGAACTTGAAAGATTCATATCAGTTTTTCAGTAATCAATTTTGCCTAAATTCATTCAAAATTAAACTGTCCAGCTGACATCCTCAATTTATCACCCTTGCTGAGACTGAGATCTTCAAAGCCATTTACAACAGCTAAACAAACATATCTTCCATTACCTTCGATTATAAAGCTTGATAAAGTGCTCAGAAGATCTGAATCTTTAGAGGTGACAGTGCTGGATATAATTTAGACACAAGAGAGGTAACAGAATCAGACAGATGCTTAAAGTGAACTTTAAGCCAGAGTTTCACAGTTGAATATGGGTGGGTGGTGCCGTGCTCCTTATCTGTTTCAAAACTGCTGCTGAGGCTCAGTGGTAGCACAGCATATTGTACCTGCATTGGGAAGAGAGCACTTGAGTCTTCATTGCTGGTAATGATGTGGCATTGTCCCCAAAACTTATTCCTCTTTTAAAGGAAAAACTGGAATGGAGAGGATATAACTACTTCGTAAGTCTGAAACAGCTACAGTAGAGAGGAAAAACTCCACATGATGGTAATTTAATTAGACTGCAGTATTATTGCTTTGACTAGTGATGGAAAACAGGAAACTTCTTCAGTGAGGGTTATATTACAGCTGCATAATTCCCCAAAACTGAAAGGAGCTAGCCTTTCTAAAGTCGGCCTGCATGTAAGGCCCTCTGCTTTCCTGTGCTCCTCAGATTTTGTACAAAAAACAAAACAGCAAGGAGTAGATGATTCAACAGAATATTTTTTTCTAAAATCCCAGAGGTCTCTGCTTAAGCATCCCAAGCCAGAAAAAGCTCAAAGTAGTTACAGGCACATATGTTTAACAAACATCATCAGAGTTGTCATTAACTTGCTACTTACTTGAAGTGTGGGGAGGGGCTGATGCAATCTCCAGACTTTTTCCAGAAGGCCCAGAGCCATATGTTTTCATGTATTTTTTTCACTATTATTTGATAATGCTAACAGTAGTGTTCATGTATGGTCTGCATCAGTCTCAGGAAAGGTCATTTTGGCCCTCAGTGAGGAAAAGACTTGTTTTCCCTCTTCAGAAAAGTCATTTTGAAGTGGCCAGGCTGATGGCATGGCAGACATAACAAAGTTTGTCAATTCATAATCAGTTTGTGCAAATGAAAATTATTTTTTTCCTTACCGTGTCCTTAAGCAATGTTTTCCTGACGAAAATATTTGTGTTTTGTTTTTTTTAATTAATCTCACCCTTTCTCCTAAGCCAGTCTGAGGTCTCTGCATCCCTTAGCACTGTTTGGAAAAAAAGATCTGGTTATTATAAGAGCATGGGTGAAAGATAGAACAGTAGAAAGCCCGAAGGAGTAAAGGTCCAGATAGAGATGTACTGGCAGGTCTGCGAAGAGCTTGTCACAGTGCCTGTTGGCTCTCTGCTTCTGTTTCATTTGCTCTGCTGGGTAATCATTTGCTTGAGTGCTCAGGTACCATGGTGATGGACACACTACCGGTGCCACAGACCCAGCATGCTGCATATTCATTAAAACATTATTTTTTTAAAGGAAACCCAAAATAAATACAACTTTTGAAAATCCTCAGCATAGCTAACATTGCCGTTTACTTTCCTCTCTAACAATACGAATTACTATGGTAGGATATAGACTTCTTCCTCACATTTTAGGTTTTTTGTTCTGCTGTTGATATCCACAGCTTTCTCATGAAAACATAAGTGGTTTGAAAGGCTTCAGACTTCTTCCATATGTTGAGTATAGCACATTTGTGCATTGGCCTTTCTGTGCAGCTATTGAGATGTTTGTTCCATTGTCATCAATATTAAAATCAGGGAAAGGGCCTTGGAATAAGAGCCAAATGCGTCTTTGGTCTATTAAGCCCAACAGTTTGCTAGTGTGACCTTTGTGAAACTAGGGGTATAAAGTGCAACTTTGAAAACCCTGGCCAGCAGCTCTCTGCTGGAATGCCAGTTGGCAAGCTATTCTTCCTTCTTCTCCAAATACGAAGCCTTCTGACTGAATAGCTCCAATGCAGCATCTCTTCTGCAGTGTCACGTTGAGGTCTGATCCTCGCACAGACCTCTGTTGCTGTTGTTACTTTTTATAGTGCAGTGCTATTTATATCTCTTATTGAATATTTATGGTGGCCACCACTGGAAAGTTAGCACTGAGCAATAGTTTCCCACAGAGGGCATTACTGTGCTAGCATCCCTCCAAGATAACTGCACAGAATATAGAAACAATGTTACCTCGTTATCCTGAGTACAGTTTGCTCCTGGTTTTGGTATCTTGAATTCCTTCACAACACTGCTCTCTGAACACTGGTGCCTGGAGCAGATTGAACTAGTGTACTGGCAGTCTATGAACCCCCAGCACATGATGTGCCCAGGAGGCAAACTCCACCACAGAGGCAATTCAGATAGAGCTAGATGTAAGGTATACATCCACTGGAGCTGGATAATTGTTCCTCAAACTCCACTGATCATAAAAGCTTGCTTTAACTTTTGTTGCAGCCCTCAGGAAATGGAAAAGACATCCTTTCCCTCTTACATTTCCCTCACGTGATAAAAAAAGTACCAAATATTTTCTTCAGGCCTATCTTACTATCTTCTCTGACAGCAATTAGCTCACCAATTCGTGTGGGCCGAGTTCCATTAATATATGGTAAAAGCGTGCAGAAAAGCTCAAAACTCAGACAGTGATGCAGAGATGCTGTTTATGTCTCCTTGGCATGAGGTAGGAAGGGCATGTGATGCACTGATTGCCAGAAATTGGAGACACTTACAAGCAGTGTGAAGACAAAGCAACACTATTTGAATCTCCCGTATTACTGATACCAAAAAAAAAAAAAAAAAGTAGTATATTAAAGATACTAAGTATGGCAATCCTGTTAGCATTTTTGAGCAAAGGGTGAGTGAGATTTGTGGGTCAGGACAGCGGTCTCCTCCCTAGCCTGCTTCCTGTAAGACCTGAGCTGATGTTGTTGCAGGGGTGGTGGGAGGGAAGCCAGGACTTACCCTTTAAGGATTTAATTTGGAAAACATTGGAAGTGGGATCCCCTCATCTCTATCCTTCTGCAGTATGGGACTTTCCACCTTGGCCCCGTCCAGTCCTTGAACTCTCTAGGATCCACAGAACCTTGTAAAACATACAGGATATTTCACTGGGGAGAAAGAACAGCCCTTGAGTGGAAAATGTACTCTGCTTGCATCCTGTGCCTCTCCTGACTCCAGGAGCCAGTGCAGGTAGAGTCACACCCCTCTCCCAGGTGGAAGTTGGGCCAGGCTGCACAGGAAGGCACCAAACAGGGTGCAGGATAGTATTGTGGGGTGTCAAAGTAATAATACCTTAACAATCCTGGCGCCTGTAGTATGATTGCAAAACTGGGCTGTGGCATCAGAATGTAGACTACTACTATTGAGATGGCAAACATCTACAGTGCAGAATCTATGAGTTGTCCTGTAAAATGTTTTTGTTGCTATGATGTTGCCAGTCATGCAGGCAACCCTTCCTCCCAACCATTTGCTCTTTTTCATTAATCTGTAGTAATTTCTTTGGTGTTCCTTTGCATTAAATCTGAGGGGTATTCGTGGCATTCACAGGTATGGTTCAATTAACTCCCTCATCGTTCCCTTCCCAAGGGTGTTCCATTTTTGAGAACCACCCTAGGAACATGTGCGAGTTGAGCGTGGATAGAGGCATCTCCTGCCAGCAGATCTGTGCACTTGGTTTTTTTCCATGGACTATTGTCTGGAACTTGGCAAGCCTTTGGAATCTTTCCTGGATGAGCAGTTCTGGATTATTCACCAACTTTTTGTGAGCTGAAGTGAAAATAAACTTGAGCTTAGGACTCTGAGCTCAAACTCAAACCCAGGCTTTCCCAATGTAAGCCCAGAACTGAGAGTTTTAATTTGGCCCTTTATGGATTACGATCCAGCGACAGAATTAGGTTTTGAATCTGAATGGCATCCAGGTTCTGTGATACTCATGTAAATATACTAGCTCAGTGCTGGCAGTATGTTTACAGCCTGCTATTCTTTTCTAACTAGTGGTGTTTTCCTTTTCGGCTACAGTGGGAGAAACTGTGGGCTTTACCGTTGGTATTGGGTTTGGTACCTTATGATGGTAACAAAATCTGCATATTAAAAGCATGATAAACGCTCAGATATGAGGGTCAGAAATGAGTAAATTTCTAAACAAACTTAATGCCTGTTGGAATGGGCAGAGAAAGAGTTTATGTACCTGCAGCCATTGACTGTTCACTTTCAGAAAAGCAGATCTGTGATTTTTCTGTCCTCAAACACTTGGTAATTTTGGTTTAGAACAGTAGGCCCAAATCCAAACTGAGTTCAAATTTTGCAAGTGTCTAATTAACAGCAGGTGTTGGTACACCTGGAATGAAAAGTCTGTAAGGAAGGGAAAGCAATCACCTGGTCTAGTGCTGAAAGGGTTAATGAGGAATTAAGGAGAGGGAAAAAAAGGCTGCTAGAGTTGTGTTTAATTTTTCAGTCTCTTTGCTGTCTGTCAGTCCTTTACATGAGTGCTAAAAATTTCATTAAAAAAATTAAAAATATATTTTAAAGACCAATTTAAGAAACTGAACATGCAATACTAGCTTTGGAAAATTGCAGCTCTATTTTCTGACACAATCTTACATTTGTGACTAAGGGAAAACTCGATTATTTCAGTGGATTGCTGGAGTAGATGTGAATCTCACTTTATCCATTCTCACCTTAATGGATTGACTTGGAAACCTTCAGTTTCAAAGAAGGTAAAGGTGTCAGAGTGAGTTCGTATGGAACAGACGGGTTTTCTGCAAAAAGCCTCCAATTTGATAAACTTCCAGAAAAATTTCACATGACTGGCAGGAGACAAAGTACCTTTGTTGTGAATGTCTGCTGGTCCCACTGAAGTTGATGCTACTTTGGGAATTGACTTCAGCTGAGATTAGGACTTTGGTTATAGACTGGTGTGAGTGTTGAAGATGAAGACACTGATCATTAAAGCTGTGTCAGCTTCTCAGAAATGAACTGATGTTCTTTTTGGCTTAAGTTCAATGCTCTTTGAATGAGAACTCTTGATTTACATTAAGTATTTCTTAACTATTCTTGGGGCGGGGTGTTAAGCTGATGTCTTGCTACTGTTTGTGGAGCCACCAAAGAAACAAGCAAAAAGGGAAAAAAAAAAAAAACCAAAGAAGAGACAACTCCACAGAAAATATTGATTTAAGTTTGGTGGCTGCTGTTGAATGTGCTTGTCCTTCCCTCTTGCAGCTACAGAACATACTGGCATTAGAGGTGGGTTGTCCAACAGCTCCCTTTTCGGACCGTTGCCAATCCCGCTTCATGGATCAGCCAACAACTGCCTCCTGAACTGTGCTTGCACCTGTTTCCTCTTCTTCTGGAATAAACAGTTTTGTCTGAAAAGAGCACTGACAAAGGCCAAAGTTGCACACCTAGCCTGGCCCACCGGTATAAAGGAAATCACATTTTCTTGATGCTTGTAGAATGGAAGTGGCAGCTGTTACCATGGAAATAGTCACTTTATGAAAGAAGTTTTGAGGAGGCTGAACATCACCACTAATGTAAGAGATTGTAGTCAAGACAAAAGGTTAAAGTTGGAGATGTGCTAATTAGGAGATAGCTGTGTTTCTGATAATGTGAGGATGGATACAAAGGAATTCTATTTGATAAAAATGCTGTTGTCCTGTCTAATCCCTTGAACATATTATTTTGGAAACACAACATGGATTAGGTTCATCCCTAGTATAAATCCACTGATTTGTGTTCAAATAGGTGTAAACTTAATGGGTATGAATAGGTACTCTGTCCTGGAAAGGTTCTTTCAAATACTTCCTTAAAATGTATTTTAAGAGTAATTTTTTCACATTCCCTTTTTGGAAACATTTTCCTGGGGTTTGTTTTGTCTTTTGCAAGTACTGATGTCCTCTCTGTCCTTTTCTCTCTGCTCAACACATTTTCTGGGGTGTAGAAATTTCTGTGGTTCTTCAGAGTTCTCCTTAAATGTGCTAAAAATGTTACCAGCTATAAATGTTAAAAATGGAGAAAAGGCTTTGTTATTTCCACTGCAGTTCCTCTGTTGATTGACTGTGCCAAGACAAAGTGAATAATACAGTAAAGTCATCATCTGCAAACAGGAATGTTTGGGCCAGATCCTCTCTGCTCATACAAAGTGCCAAATCTTCACTCTCTTTGGGAGAGATGCATCTCTCCACCAGTTCTGAAAATACAGCAACATACTATTTCTGTTAAATTTCTTAGCTTTAAAGCACTGAAAACCCATCTGACAAACTCCATCTGAGCAGCTAATAACAATTTTAAAACAATCCCACAGTTTGCCCTGGATTATTTCACAAAAGACTTAATTATTCTTAATTAAAGCGCCTGTTAATTGTATTTTTGTGAGCCCTAGCTCTTCAAATAATCTTGAGCCCTACATTCTTCTGTTTATTTATTTTCATTACAAGTAGCCTGCATATCGCAAAAGCCCTTATCTGTGTAATTAGTTTTACATGGATTTTGTAATGAAGACTGTATGTGAAAAACAGAATGGTAAATGTTGTTGGATATGTCCCCCAAAATTACACCAGTAACATCAAAGCAGTAAAAATATCACCACCACACTATTCATGGAAGAGCTAAAGGACATTCTTTGACCATTGGACGCAACCAGTGGGTCCGGGCAATTTAAAGGGTGTTGTAGCATGTGATAATTTCAACTGTATGTCAAGGTCCAACTTAAAGGAGCCCTAACTCTTGTATCTGGGAGACTATTTGAGAAACTCAAAGGCTTATTGCTAGGTTCCTTCTTTACAGCCTAGATGAATGCATGGCATGTATACTGCCTTTTCATTCCCCCTCCCCCCCATGCTATTGTTGCTCTTTAACTTAAATAACACTTCTCCCGCCTGGAGGTGTCTTCCTCAAGGGTTTTCTAGGCAGCAGTTATATCCTTACTCAGCTCCTTTATTGCTAGGCTAAACAACTTAGCTCTGTTGTTAGTATCTTTGGGTGGAGGATTTCCATTCCTTCGCTCATTTTAGAAGCTATTCTTTGCACTTTTCCCCATTTGAGTTCATCTTTCTTGAATGTGTATAGGATTTCAGGTGAGACACAAACCACACCTTGTACATGATCACAGATGTCTCCCAGGTTCTACTGAAAATTTCCATCCTCATGTCCTACAGTCTCACTTGCCTTTTTCATCATGTTACCTGTTTAGTCATCCTCTCATTGGCAACTACAGTCCACATTTGTCTCTGCCTGGTCATCTCCCAGGTTACATTTGAATTTTCTGCACATGACCTTGCTGTTTACCCCATTTCTATGGCTCCCATCTTCAAGCCACTCTATTTGTATAGTTCCACTACTCTTCTGTATTGACAAGTACAAGAGTGTGCAGGTACTCTTCTATCTGGGTCACAATGATCAAGAGCTATGAAAGGACAGCAGAAGCCCCAGGATGGATCCTGAAGACCCTCACTGCTAATCTCAATTAATTTGATGCATCCCTTCTTAATGGCACTTACCTGTTACTACTCCTTTAGCTGTTTTTTAGCCATCAAAAAATTCTTCTCCTTAGTCTTCAGATTCCTTAATAATGTATAATGTGGTGTCAAATGCATTCCTAAAGTCCTGAAAGATGACATCTATTACACTTCATTTGTTCAGAAAATCACTTACCTCATCTAAGAAAACTATATGGATAGTTTGTATGGTGTCCCTTTGGTAAACTGCTGTTGCACTTTATCCCATTTTTAATTTATCTCCGTGTCTTAATATATTTTGTCTCCCTCAAAATGTATTTTAAGGCCTTTCATACTAATGAGGTCAAATGAAATAGCTTGTAATTTCCCAGCTGCCTTCTCCTCTTATTTTTCTTCACATATTTTTCTTAAGTAAGGAAACCATATTTACTATTTTTCAGTTTCACTCCCAACTTGATGGTGCTATTAAAAATATTTGTCACTGGACCAGCATTACACGTGTCAGAAATTTTTAGAAGTCAGAGATAGTGATTAACCAGACTTCAAGCTTGATGCATTTAACCTTTTGAGTTGAGCTTTTGTGTTAGCTGTGGTAGTTTCTACCGGCATACCCACATTCTCATTGTTCACCCTATCTTTGTCTCTAAATTCAACTTAAAACTTCTGATTGAAAACTGTGGCAAAACACTTATTCAAGGCCTTTCCTTGTGTTGTCTTTAATCTCCACTCCATCCTTACGCCACAGTGGCACAGCATTTTTCCTGGTCTGTTTTTATTTATACTACCAAAGAGCCTCTGACTATTTGTTTTCATATTCTTTGCAAGATATAACTCAATTGCCTTCTTGGCAGTTCAAACTTTATCTTTGTACTTCCTGACTTCTCAGATGTTTTTAGTTTGTGGACAGTACCTTTGGCATTCTGTGTGGACTTTGCTTATTTCCAGTACCTTCTTTTTGACATAGTTAGTCATTCATGTTGGACCTGGGATGTCTTCTTACAAGGTCCCGCTAGTTGCTGGCTGCAGCTCTGTAAAAGCTACTTGTTCAATTTACTGCCCTTTTTCTATACTATAGAATAGACACAACTTGAGAGAGCTTAAATGCGTTTTTTACTGTCATTTTACAATGCTTTACTATGTTGGTGCAAATCTTAAGTTCCTATGCCTACCTTGCTTCTCTCACATAAGTAATCCTCCTCATGTCATAATCAAAGCTATGAAGATTATTTGTGTGAGAAAAGGGTTGCAGATCAGGGTCTACATTCCTTTAAGTACTTTCACCAGGTGCAGCATTTTCTCACAGTGGTGGCTTTTTTAGCTGAACTGTAAAAGCTGTTTAAGAGATACACGTGCAGTATCAAAAGAAGTGCAGAATATTTTGGAAGATGAAACTGCTTGGAAACCAAAGGATGCAGGGATTTGTCCAGGTGCCCAGTATTTCTCTAATAGCCTTTTTGCCACTTGACTCAGGTTTTATTTCTGTCTTTTAAAGTATTATTAGATATTCTTTGGGCACCCTGGTGATTTGCAAATGTACAAGTACTGTACTGAGTGCTCAGGAAAATGGTCTTTCACAGAACTAAATTGTTGCATGGAGAACGTTCCGTGGTAACTGCTTATTACTTGGATTTTTGTCAGGTCTCAAGATATATCATGACTATGTTGCATTAACACTGGAAAAGCATATTCAGCAGCAGACTCTGCCCCAAAGAGCTTGCAAATGAAATGTAAAATACATTCAGGGCCAAATGAAGCAAACATTTTTTTATGGTTACTGTGAAATAAGCCAGTGTCACTCATCTAGGGCATGACCAGTAGCTGAACCCAGTCTCCTTGACGTCTCAATTTCTCTCTCAGTTGCAGGAAGATTTTTCCTATTTGCATCCACTACAGTCACTAATAGGAGTAGGAAATTTCGGTAGGATATTGGGAATGAAAAGAGACAAAATTTCATTTATTTTCTTGCTATTTCACTTACTTTAATAATCTGTCACTATATGACAAAGTAGTTGATAGAAGGAGAAAGCATGGTATGTTCCCTACTGGTGCCATTGCATTTTTTAGCCCGTCCAGTAGGGGAGTATGTATTAGCTATTAATCTGTTACAGGGAGAAGGCAGCGGATGGGTCAAAACCTGATTTGGCTGTTAATTTACAAATTTTGAGCAATGAAATGACTGAACAAAGAAGTAGATGACAATGCAGAAAATACTTTTTTGGTATATAAAAAGCTTCCTTTTAGATTGAGCCTACTCATAAGTAATATTATACACAATTCTGAGAAGATATTAGGAAGTCTCAGTACATTTAGATTTTCAGATTAGCTGGTGAGCTGCACAAATGTGACCTGAATTATGACTCTTCTGTGGTTTCTACTTACAAATCCTTTTTCCACTACAAATAAATTATTAAATACATTTAAAATAATGAGTTGATGAAAAAAGAATTTTATGTTTTTTTTAAATCTAATGGACACAGCTACTTTGAATAGTGTCATTATTTGCGGTTGGAATGACTCCCCGCCCTGCCACATCTCTTCTGTGTATACATTTACTTCAGCAGCATCTCAGTGAATCTAAGTTTGACCAGTAAAACTTAGCTGGAATGTCACTCTTGTGCATGTCAGAAAGATTCAGGAGAGATTAGTGAGAAATCTGTATGTGATTCAGTTCTTAATGCTGTGTCAGCTTCACAGCAAGGCAGGATCCTGGGTCATAGGAAAGAAAAGGAAATAGAATTTTGTTTTGAAGAGTGTCATCTCATGTACGTACAAAGCTATTACTTCCCTCTCTGGCAGTGAAACTACATATTGTATTTACCAAAAGAACATCAACAAATCTCATAGAAGTGCTCACATAATGTTATATTAAGGAATTTCAAAGAAATTCTGATCAAGATGGTACTCAGACTCTGAATACCTACAGAATTGTCAGGTACCAGCACAGTGTTGTAAAGAGCACTACAAAAGGGTTTCTGCTGGCACCACTGTTGCAGTTACTCACCCAGCAAGTCTTGTACTCAGTAATTCATCTCAACAAAAAAAAATCCAAATAATTTCACCACTGGTTATGTTTTTTTCCCCAGTCTCTGTTCTAAAATAGCCAACACAAATCTTTGTTTTGTTCTCTTGTTCTGATGGTGTTTTTTTTCAGGGAAGGAGGAGGTATTCAAACAATTAGAAACTTTTCCATCAAGAACGTGGAGGGAATAGGTTAAACGGAGATGATAAATCATGGTAATGGAAAGCTGCCCCTTCCCGTATATTTGCTGGGTTTCCGAGCAAGATTTTCAGAAAACAGGATCTTAGCCTTAGGATTTGTACTGCTGCATGAACTTTTCAGGAAAACAATTCTACTACATCAAGGACACTCCCTCTGTTAACAGCTTGATAGAGTGATGGGTGTTGATTTAAAATCCAGAGAGAAAAAAATAACTGGTTTAATTTTCAGAGGTGTAAAATGTACAGATCACTAGTTGAAAGAACATGTAATTTCTTTTAATGCTTATTTGTTAAAAATAATGCATATTTTTGACTTGGCTTATATGTCTATGTTGATTTTTCTTAGCTGTGGAGAAAGAGCTACAATACAAATAACATGGCATAGGTATTTACTCAGCAGTCTGTCCAAACAAACTGACCTGATTAAGGTGAAAATTTTTCATTGCAGCAGTTTTCTATTGGTGCATTAGGAAATTTGTAGTGAAAGGCATGTTCTTTTTGCAGGTTTATTTTAATAAAAAACAAAACCACCTGAAAACCCAAATATTCAACCACAAAATCATATTCTTTTTAATTCCAAAAAGGCTCCATAATACCTTCTGAGTATTACAATTTAGATGCTTCTTGCTCCTGTTCTACTTAGGGGCCTGTTTTCCTGTCTGGACCTAATCTTCCGTGACATGCCACTATCTCTGCTTTATGGCTATGGACATAGCCTATTCTCTGATGAATTGAGGAAAATACAGTCTAATAATGTAGCTACACAAGGGAATGAGAATATGAGTCACTCAAACTTTAATATCTGTGAGGGCCAAAAGCGTGTATTTAAAGCTCCCCTGGAAAATTGAATTATTCTCTGCAAAGGAAAAAAACACAAATATTTTTAATTACCTCTAGACACCTAGTTCGCATTTACTGTTGAATACGTATCGTAACTTTAGTAAAATTAGTTCACAGGAAATGGTCTTAGAATTTGAGCTGTGAAGAAACCTAGCGATGCATGTGAAAGGCTCAGTCTGAATTTATATACAAATGACTTCATCTGATAGGAGGAAGAGAGGGGTGATAGTGAATTAAGAGCATGTTGGGCTATTGGTATTCTTCAACCATACTCTATTTGTATGGAGAACTTTTTTGTTGATGGGTCTATTAATCCTTTCTCTCAGTTTGTAGCATTTGAGATAAAAGGCATTTTTTACACGAGAGCTGTGCTTGTGGCATGGCTCACACAACTGAAATCCATCTGTGAACTATGGTGTCAGCTTGACATCAATTACTGTCTGTGGCTCTAGGATAGGTATCTTTAAGCATCGAACAACAAGCAAAAGTTGTATTTCAAAGCCTTGAAACCAGCTGCCGGTCTGAAAGCTCTCCAATTTGGATGGAATATTCTCAGGTTGGATTGCTTAATCAATGTTCTGTTTTTACTTCATCGGCAAAAAATAATATAAAAACAAAGCTTCTCTATTAACAAATTGTTTGTCATTTCCAAGCTGGCTGCAGAGGTCTGTGCAGTCATGTCTACTGAGTTGCTAAATCTTTATGCTTCCTCCTCTTTGGAGAGTCATTAAGCTTAGAAGCATTAGCCTCTAAGGGGCTGATCAGGATGGCTTGTTTTAAAACATGTCAAAACTGTTGGACAGCAGCTTGTTAAAAACTTCCACATTATGGATCATTCTGATTGACTGGGCATAAATTAGTGCCAGTTCTGTTGTTATTTTTAACACAAGTTGCAAAGATACTTATACCTCATAATTGAGCCTTTAGGCTGTGGTTGACACAGGTATTTAGTGCAGCTGAGCTCTTCCAACTTTTCTTTTTATTAACCCAAAATCTTTTATACGGTCTGTCTATTAATTAGAAATCTGAGTAACTGTTACTCAGTGCAACAACAAGACTGTTGAGAAACTGATTTTCAGAAAGGCTGTTCACCCACATCTTCATTTGCTTTAGCTCAAGTCAACAGCGTCACTGCTTCTAAATCCTGGATTTGTACAGGGTATACCACAGCACTACAGTTAACCTATAGCTCTGCAAGAGACTGTTAACTACAGGCCAGCTCTGCAGACCAACACTTCAGACCAAACGGGTTTGCCAGTGGTTCCTGTCCACACACAGAGCAAATGACGAGTGTGCGTGTACCCATGACTTCCATCGGGTGACCTTCAGTGCGTCCCCTTTGTACCCTGGTGTTTCATCTGCTTTAAGATAGTGAGTGACCTGTGACTTGGAGGGGGTACGGAGCAGATGTACGTTTCAGCTGACATGGCCTCTGGCAGAGGGGCAGGTGGGGCAGCCTGTTGAAAACCTCTGTGCCAGAATTCACTTGAGGTTGTCCCTTTGGTGAATAAAAGGGGGGGGGGGGGGAATGGAG